>NW_016805531.1:2011498-2019312 GCF_001698545.2 Rhinopithecus bieti
AAAAAAAAAAAAAAAAAAAAAAAAGGATGCATGAGTGATTAGGAAAAGAAAAAACAAAATGATTAATGCCTTTCACATGGAAAATTAACATTTAGAAATGTCTGTTTTTACCATGATATCCTCCATTTATGAAATCAAGATTTCAGGGGATCTAAGGACACAACAGTTGTCATGGTAGTGCCATGACAATATGGCACTACAGCTCACTGAAAAACATACCAAAACAACACTAAGAATTCATAACAATTCTAAAATTACTATTTTTAATCTTAGCAGTAATTGTCACTCCTTAAACAATAGATATTTGGTAAATCTTGCCCCTTCAGGCAACCTCTGAGAGTACTTACTTTTGACGATAACTCTTTCCTACTTTCTCATACATTCATATTCTCTCTCTCTCTCTCTCTGTCTCTCTCACACACACACACACACACACACACACACACACACAATATAAGCAGATAGAGTCTAAAAGGTAAAGTACATAATCATGGGATGGGATGGCAGAGCATATCTTCTTGCCTGATATGAGGATGAAATCATAATATGATTACACAATATATGTTTCTCATCTCCTCTTTCCCTCTATCTCTTAAAAAAAATTAAATATTCAAGCTTTTAAAATGTTTCTGGAATCATGTTTGTGTCTTTTACAATAATATCTTATAATGTATCTGTAGATATTTAATTAAAATTTTTGCAGGTGGTTGATAAAACACATTATTAAGAACTATAAGTCCCCTTTCCCCTCAATTTAGCAGAATCTTTTAGTGATATAAAGATTGCCTTTATCAGAGGCTCTCAATCTGTCCCAGTTTTTCATAAGTCACTGAGCTCCAATGACATTTTGTCAGAAGCAAAACTTGAAAATAAAAGAAGAAAATTTGCTTTTGACTTTATTACACAAAAAATGTTTGAGTGATAGATGGGACCATTGCAGTTATGGCGGTTCTCGGGTTCCTGTTGTTAGTCATGGGTTATTTTGATCAGCTGGAAAATAATAAGGGGTGACTAGAACCGAAAATACTTGCAGTTTTCTGGAGCTTCACAAAATGCTAATAAAAATAGCTGAGATTTGAGAGACCCTACTAGAAACTCAAATTCCATAATGTCCTGATCCCCTTCCTGGCAAGAGTCCTAAGGAGCTCTCTTTGCTGATTATATCTTACCTCCACAATGGCTTTGGGGAGAAACAGAGGTCAGTGATTGAAAAGAGAAATTACCTTTTGAGTTGGGAATGCTAGAAATAATAGATGTAGCCAGATCTGCCAGATAGTGAGTACACTGTTTGACTGAGTTATTAGTACTATGATCTGCTATGATGATTTCAAACTAATTTTCAAGCTAATTGGATCAGTTATAAACACATGGAAATTTGGGTGGAGTATTTTAGGACAACATTTCCCATACTTAACCTTATTCTCATCTTAATTCTCTTTGGTTACTTTCCCAGATTAGTCTCAGAATTTTGTGACCAAGGAAGGTTTAAATTAAGTTCTAACATAAGGACAAAATAGACCTTACCCAGGCTTGAAGGAGCTATTAGTTACTTTTGTTCTCTTGGGATAACAAATTAGTAGAAATAAGGGTGGATTTTAATTGTCACAGAAGGTACAAATGATGCTGCCATGTGACTGGGGAGATGGGACTGGGGAGGAATATTGTTATCATTAGGGAGGACTATAGTGCACACAAGTAGGTATCTCCACAATGGTGACCTTGGCATGGTGTGCAAACTTTATTGCTAAATAAAAAATAAATGGATGATACTCTTGGTTGGTATTTCATATGTCAGGCAATTTCTTTGACCCACATCCATTATGTTAACATTCTTCTCTAGCACTCTGGATAAACATTTGGGCCACTATGTTTAACTTCATCCATTATTCATAGTCCTTGATTGCTTCTAACATTAGTACATGAACTGGAAGTTATGAAAGATTTTTTATGTCATGTGTAATTGTTGGAATTTCCTGTGTATTTAATTTAAGTTACATTTTCCAACAACTTGGCTTTATTCTTAAACGACATGTGACCAACAGTTCTTTGCAAGGGCAAAGATTATGGTCTGTTCCAGCAAATTGTGTTTGTTGACCTAAGACATTTCCCCCCACCCCCAACTCATATTGATTGTCTACAACATTTGTAATGAAACAGAGTCAGAGAGTAAACTCAGGGCTATGGGGGTATATTTGTCTTACAGATCAAACACTTAAAGCAGGATTTATGGAAGCAGAAGGCTGTGGGTCAATAGCTAAAAAAAACCTGGATTGTAAACAATCAAAGGACTTTCTGAGGTGTGAAGGAGAGGAGAAAGGAGACAGGAGCGGGTAGAGAGAGGAGAAGGGGCAGGAAGATACACAGGGTTTGCTATGGTAGGAAGTCTACATCTGAAAAGAATTAGAGGAAAGGAGGTCTGAGAAAGACAGCTTTACCACAAGGATGAGCCCCAGAGACCCTTTCCGCTCCCCTTACGGACAGGGATTGTATTGTAAACATTTCCTCTGTACTCTCCCATACTCTCACTTGGAGTAATTTTAGAACACTGAAACTTCGGATCAGTGCATCAACAACACTAAAAATAGATACACATACAATTCAGGGAAAGTTATAATGATTGCATTTGGTTATTATAATTTAAAGAACAGTCAAGTGTATTAGAGCTCAGAGCAACTGTAAGCCTTCATTTATTCAGTGTGAAAACATAGACCAGATCGATGAAGATGCTTTTCTGACCTAATGTTCAAATCAGACAAGTGCTATTAATAAGGAAGCAACTTTCTAGCAATACTAAATTCTGTGTAGTGATTTTAAGTTCCACAAAGTATTTTTTACTTATTATTTTATCTCCAGCTAAGTTACTACAGAGAATAGAGTAAGTATTAAACCCCTTTTACAAATTAAAAACTAAGGACTGACATTTAGGGGCTATTTAAAATCTTAGAGACAAAAGAAAAAAAAAATCTTATCCAGCAAAATCAGGTATGGTTTTAGGATTAAGATTGTGGTACATTGGTGTCTACATTAGTGCTTTTCTACTCTGTCTACATGATTATATTATTTTTCAAACAAGTCTATGTGTTCAACAGTGTCCTCATAGGCAGAAGTGGGACAGTATTCTGTATGGTCCTCGGTTCTCTACAGAGACAAGAAGCTCCAAGGCTAGTTCTAAGAAAATCTTCCCACTTTCTAAATGATGCAACTTGATTTAGCAGGGTCTATTGGATTTTTTTTTTTTTTTTGGCAGGCTTTCACTTTGGATAACAAAAAGCATAATTTGATACACACAGTTCAGATGAAATGATGACTTCTGTGGTCCAGATGTGAGCTGTAGGCCACTTCCTTATAGGCTTATAATATCATTAAGGCCAATCATATGCGTGTTTCTCTTACTCTTTTTTCCTCCTCACATTGCTCAACTTTGGGGATTTTTAAAAGCCCTATTCAGTTTAACTCAGCCTCTTCTGACATCGAAGATTTAATGACTCTAATTAGGATGTTATCTTAAATTCCATGTACATATGAGGAAACCATGGCTTACGTCTGGAAGTTAGGCTTTGGTGGCAGTTCCTAGAAAGCACTTCCAAATCATGAAATAAAACATGAAACTCAAGTGCAAAGTTATTTAATTTTCAAGGGGAATGTAATATTCAGATAAAATAAACCATAATGATACATTCATTTACTTTTATATGCATAAAAGTGTGAAGTTATATCATCACTTCCAGGTATCAGTTTAAGTAATGCATCTTCCAAGCTATTTTACAATCATTCTTCCATTGTTCCATAAATAGATTTTGAGAATACAAGCTGTTAAACTAAAAGTTACTGCAATAATATGACTGAACAAAGCAGCGAGGCAATTTGAGAAGAATATACTAAGAGGACTAAATAAGAATGCTGAATTTCTAAAATACATCCTTCAGAAATTCACAGATGTAACACCATGGTCAGCATGCAAGAATGAGCAAATCAGGCTTCTCAAAGTCACATTTTACTCAATGCACCATGGAACTGCAATAAGACCACATGAAAATTGGGACTAAGAAATATATAGAAACTATATTAGTGGCTGAATGCAGTGGCTCACCCCTGTAATCCCAGCACTTTGGGAGACCAAGGCAAGAGGATCACTTGAGGCCAGGAGTTCAAGACCAGCATGGGCAACACAGTGATACCCTATCTCTATAATTTTTTTAAATTAGGATGGCACAGTGGTGTTTGCCTGTAGTCCTAGCTACTCAGGAGGCTGGGGTGGGAAGATCCTTTGAGTCTAGGAGTTCAAGGCTTCAGTGAACTGTAATTATGTCTCTGCACTCCAGCCTGGCTGACAGAGCAAGACTCTGTCTCAACAACAACAACAAAAAAATAGAAGGAAAGAAAGAAAATATATTAAAATGGTAGCTCTCAGAGAACTGAATGTGCCAAATATAGGCTCACTCCATGAAGATCTGGCTTCAGGGAAGATGGTAATGGAACGCATATTATTTTTTAATTTAACCCATTAAATTAAACAACACAGGGTCCAAAGAATCCACTGAGGCCTAGATGATCTTGTTAGACTATTTAACCCTATCATGGTGCAGTTTCTACTTTATATTGAAAATGTGTCCAAAGATGGTGCTCTCTTTTATTAAGAATGTAAATTTTAATTATTACTTTTTTCAGTATTATATTTTGGCCTCAGATTTAAGGGAGAGAGTATATGTGTGTTTGTCCACACATATATATAAATGCACATACACACAGAGGAGTGGGAGACTTCCCTTTTCAAAATGATCTTCCAGTAACACAATTTGCCATCCGTCTGTCAACAGTCGCCATTATCACTCTCTTTTTAAGTAATGGCGTACAGATGTCTCGGATGGCAGCAAGTGTCCAGCGTGTGGAGGTGCACTGTCATCGGCTTACAGAGGCCTCATTTTTACATAATCTCCCAGCTAACTGCAAATGTGGTTGTTTTAGAAACCAAATATCTGGACCCATGTTAAGGGTATGACTGCCCCATGCAGAATTGAAAACAGAGTCACTTTTCCTTTCTTTCTCCCCATTGATCTTTAACTCTGTATCCCTTTGTGCTGTATAATCATATCTCTTCTGAATATACATAGTTTCATTGTTCAACATGGAAACCATTTCCTCCACTTAGTCCAATGATGCAGACACTTAAAAAATCTAATTATTAGTTTTCCTATTTTCATTCATACCAACAAACACTATGTTCAATATTTATGGGTTATGGATTTATCTTGTGTTTGCATTGGTTTTGCAAGTAGAGATATTTACTGATCAAAAAAGATACACCTAAACAACCTCACTTTCGCATCTAATGGAAAAAGTCAGAACCCAGTAATATTTAACGCTCTTCGTTGTTATATATTTAAATCTTACCACTGCAAGCAAATGTGAAATCCTTAAATTGCTGGCCTCAGTGTTCCCATGTCAACTGGCATATGCTCAGGTTGGAGATCCTGCCAAAAGTCAAAGGAAAACATTCATGAAACAGAGCCTGATGGATGATTATTCTAATCCTGTCTGCCCAGCACTGCCGGCAACCTTGGTTTATAAATGCCTGCTGCTGCTTTAATGATAAGACCTCTTAAACACAGCTGAATGCAGTGCACCAGTGGATTTTCTTTTTTTTCCCTCTCTCTGCCCTAACTAAGAGACTGATTATTGATCTCCACCTGGATGTTCCTATTGCGAACAGGCCAGTCATGAATACAAGCAGGACGAATAATGGTACACGGCCTAGGTAGTTTTAATAAACTGCAGTCAGGACATGGTCTCTGTGGGGGAAAAAAGTAACTAAACCAATTTTAATGAAGTATGTGCTTCCATGACTGCAAAGTCATGCACATTCTATGGGCCACACACTGGGTAGCAGAGGGCAACTGCGTTTTCACTGAGTCCCTTGTCAGTTTGGATACCCTACACTCTTACTCAAGAGAAGTTTCCAAATGCCCTCTATTGCCCTTGAGATGAGGCTCTGAGGGCTGGAGTAGATTTATCCTGCTCTGACCACACTACTGGAATAGAGGGATCTGAACCCAGAAGTGGCTACACAGACACACAAGGCATGGGAGCCCACGGAAGCACTCAAGAATCCCAAACCTGAAGACAGAGGGGGTGAAAAGCAGCTGAATTAATATCCCCAGGAGTTCTATGAAGCCTCTTTGAAAACCAGAGAAACCTTAGTTCAGAAATAGAGCAAGGTGTTTTAAAGTTAGAAAATGTCAGACTTTGTCATTCTTAGATGAGTTTTTGTTCTGCCAGTATATGAGTGTGTATGTTAGTTTGTATGATGCTAAGAGGAGATGTAAGTTTTACATTTACTATCTGCTGAAGTATTTTGTTTTTTTTTTTGGAATAACACACTTGATATTTCTGTATTTCAATAAAGTCAAGCAGAACTACAGGGGTAGTTCTTCAATGGCAGGAATGCATGCAACTGTGAATATTAAAACAAGAACTCAATCCCAGCACTTTGGGAGGCCGAGACAGGTGGATCACAAGGTCAGGAGATCGAGACCATCCTGGCTAACACAGGGAAACCCCGTCTCTACTAAAAATACAAAAAATTAGCTGGGCATGGTGGCGAGCGCCTGTAGTCCCAGCTACTCGAGAGGCTGAGGCAGGAGAATCAATTGAACCCAGGAAACAGAGGTTGCAGTGAGCCGAGATTGCACCACTGCACTCCAGCCTGGGCAACAGAGTGAGACTCTGTCAAAAAAAAGAAAAAAAGAAAACTCAGCTAAGGAATCATCTGGAAAATGAGGGCCACCAAGAAGAAATGTTGATACCCTACACCATGTCCACCATGGCATGAGTCAGGCCACAGTCACTCATCTCCTTGTACTTAAGTGGAGAGAAAAAACATTTTCTTTGAAAAATTAAATGGTATGTTTTCCATACCTGTATTACTGTCTGAATCCTGCATTACCTCACCATTTCAAAGACCAAAGAATCATTTAGGATAGTATTATCATTAGATCAGTTTTGTTAAAGACTGAAAACATTTGGGCAAGTATTGAGAATGGGTGTTTTCAAATGTGAGTGTGCATAAGAGGTTTTGGAGAGTTTGTAACAACACAGATTCTTTGGCCTTACTTCCTAAAGATTCTGAATCAATAGGTCTGGGCTGGGGTCCAGGACTATATGCTATATATTTTCAAGAAGAACTGGTCATTTTAATGCACCTACCCCAAAGATCCAATTCAATAACTAACTAGTAGAGGCCTCCTTCAGATTCACTTAATGAGAAAAGCTTTTCTGTTTTAGCCAGCCCCTTGTTGTGTTATCTGACTATGGCTGATGAATGTGGAGCACCGAATTTAGTGGAAGTATTTGTAAGAGGAACAACAGCTATAACATTTAAAAGGGGAACTGGCTTTTTACCAATCAGAACCTGCCATCAACAAAACACGTGAGTAAGACTTATTTGGAGGGCGATTATAAACCTGAATTTGGTCCAGTGTGTTTTGATGCTTCTTGCACAAATGACGCTATTAAACCAAAGAACCAGAGGCACACTTCCCATCACATATAAAAACGTTCCAGCCAGGTGCAGTGGCTCATGCATGTAATCCTAGCACTTCGGAAGGCCAAGGCAAGCGGATCCCTTGAGCCCAGGAATTTGAGACCAGCCTGGACAACATGGAGAAACCCCTTCTTTACCAAAAAACTACAAAAACAATTAGCTGGGCGTGGTGGCACGTGCCTGTGGTCCCAGCTACTCAGGAGCCCAGGAGGTTGAGGCTGCAGTGAGCCGAGCACTCCAGCATGGGCGACAGAGCCAGACCCTGTTTTAAAAA
>NW_016805531.1:2019741-2038045 GCF_001698545.2 Rhinopithecus bieti
AAAAAAAAAAAAATTCCTTAAATATTTAGTTCCAACCCCGACTTTCAGAAATAAAGTGTTACATAGGGTTTTTAGCCCGAAATCTAAGACCTGCCTCCCCGCCGCCCCGCCCCAACACACAACCCTGACAATAGTTTGCAAATTTTATGGATTTACTTGGGATGCATTTGCTCCTCCCATCCCTTCCCCACTCCCAGCAGGTCCAGGGCTTGCATCAGAATTTAAGGTGGACTATGACTCAACAGATGAAGAGCCTTTGGACTGGTGTTCTGAGGATACTGGTCCTAACCTTAGCTTGGCTTCTACTTGGTTTAGTGGCTTTTGACAAACAACTTCACCTCTCTACAACTCAGTTTTCTCATCTATGAAATAAAAAAAGGTGAATTAGAAAATCTGAATATTTTCCAGTTTTACAATTCTAGGAAGTGCCAATAAAATTGGGAGCATCAGGCTGGAAGGTATCTTGACATTGACATGTCTTTGGCTAATCTCCTCATTTACGGGGGAGGAACTGAAGTCCAGAGAGTTTACCACACTCTGTAGTATGTGGGACATATCATTACGGTGGAAGATCAAAAATGGAACCCAGAATTTCCAACTCATCCACCAACTCACTCTTCATTCTAATGCACAGTTAAGTTTCTAAAGCTCTATTTCCAGCTCACACTTTCTCATTGGCCGAGGGTGCATCTCAGGCAGGATTTTCTTTTCTTGGCAGAGAGAGGGGTACAATGTGTTCTTTGGGGCTCTCTCCCAGATTTTCTCCAGGAGAGAACATATGCCCAGGTCCCCAGAGAATTGTGCTCCCACACTCACAGCTGTATGACAGGCAAGAAAAAAAGCTGTCTACAAGCTTAAATAAACTATCAGCATTTGCAAAAGTGCTATGAGGTGTCTTCAGGAAGTGTTCCAGGAGAATTGCTATTCTAAAAAGATAAAAGATCACTAGGTTCTCTTGTCCTGGATTTTACCCTACACTCAGACATTAATACTGGAAGTGCATCAGTGATACTCATTTATTCATCCAAAGTTCAACATTCAGGTTTAACTGGCAGCAAAACAGAGAGAGTCCTTGCACTCATGCAGATGAGTGTCCAGTATGGAACTACAGCCTCCTGCAAGTTCTGCTGCACTCCTGCCTGTGTGCTTTGGAAGGCAGGGAGAAGCACCTACTCCCCAAGAGAGACGCTCATGCTTCCTTTGAGTTGCCCTCTTCTAAATTACATAGTTCTGGGAGAATCTCTATTATCTGAGCAGGAATCCGTTTATCCAAATTGCTTTTGTTAAACCTAACAGCATCAGGCTCTGTGTGCCTTTCCTCACTGTGTCAATCCCTGTTTGCTTATTAACACTTTACTTGTCCAATAATACCTAGATCAAATTCCCCCCTTTTAATCTCTCTGGCAATTTTATCTCATGTACCTTAGAATGCACAGAGCAACCTCATTTATTTCTTGGCTATAACACTGGAAGTGGAAGAATTTTCAGCCTTCACTAGTGTGCAGGAAATATAAGTCATTTAGTTTACCCTGTTTTATCGATGAGGATAGCGTGATATAGAAGGAAGTCGGTCATTGTTAATAAATTGTTATAAATCAAAAAGAAGGAAATGGAAAGTATATTTTGTTAGTTTTGTTCTGTGTATGTTTTCATGAGATATTTTAAATATATTATTTAATCTAATTCTTGGAAACACTATTCAGTAGATATATTATTATGCCGCATTTAGAGGTACAGTAAGTCTCAGTGGGGATAAATAACTTAAACCAGGTCAAACAGCTACAAGTGGTAGCTGGCAGAGGTGGGGCTCAATCCCAGGCCTGTCTGAGGATGCCAGAACATGCCAGGGTAGTTGTCTTACCCACCATGCCTCTCCACTTCCACACCAGGTCACAAGGATGGGAGGAGAAAATGCTGAAATTCACTGAGAAGGGGGTTTGGACAGCACAAATGAGAAACTGCAGGTCCTTGACAACTTGGTCAAGAGTCCTATCTACTGCCCTCCTTCTGAGGCCCAACCTCAGACTCTGCCAGTCTTCACCACGTCCTTTCACAGGGAGATTCCCAACACACCCACTCCACCACCACCACCAAAGTGCAGAGAGGAGGGAGAAGGGGTGGGGGCGCCATCTCCCCGTAAAAGGATGATGCAAACTGACAGCAGCATCTGCAAGCATCTGAGCTGCTGGCTGGTTATCCATCCGATGTGCCTTGACAATCATGCTAAATCTTTAAGTCCCAGAAAAGATAAGAACTCAGAGTTGTGGAATGTAAAAACTGCAGGTCTGCACTTTGTATATACCACTTTTAAAGGGTATCTCCCAATCCTCCTTTCCAAACACTACCCACCTTATACATATATGAGGTATTTGGCAGCTCTTTGCACCAAGAAGGTGGATAGGAACTGGGCTTGACAGTTGAATGCTTCAATTTCTCTGTTCCTCAGTAACAACACCACATCTCCTTCAAGTAAACCTTTCCCAAATATTTCTGTAACAATGACAGCCTAAGTACCTCCAAAAAAATGATGATAATCACACGTTCTGGTTGTTTGGAATTGTTCACTTTATTAAGTATTTTTGTTTTGTGGTTATTTTTGAGACACAGTCTTGCTCTGTTGGCCAGGCTGGAACGCAGTGGCACGATCTTGGCTCACTGCAACCTCCGTCTCCCGGGCTAAAGCGATTCTCCTGCCTCAGCCTCCCGAGTAGCTGGGATTACAGGCATCTGCCACCATGCACCATGCCCGGCTAATTTTTGTATTTTTAATAGAGACACAGTTTTACCATTGGCCAGGCTGGTCTCGAACTCCTGACCTCAGGTAATTTGCCTGCCTCACCTCCCAAAATCCTGGGATTACAGGCATGAGCCACCCCCCGCCCAGCCTACAGCATTCACTATTTTCACTTAATTTCCACCACAAAAACTACATGAAGTGAATAGGACAGTTTTTTGTTTTAAACTTACAGTTTTCTTTTTTCTGTTTTGTTTGTTTGTTTGTTTTTGAGGTACGACTGACAAATAAAAATAGCATACATATCTAGGGTACACGATATGATGTTTTGGCATAGACATACATTGTGAAATTATTACCACAATCAAGCTAATTAACACATCCATCACCTCACAAGTACTTTTTTTTTTTTTTTTTTGGTGGTGAGAACACTTGAGATCTACTCTCGTAGGAAACTTCGCGTATATAATACATCATGAATAACAATAGTCACTGTACTGTACATTAGGTCTCCAGAACTTATTCATCTTATAACCGATGGTTTGTACCCTTTGACCAATATCTTTCCTTTTCCCCTACTCTCCAGACCCTGGTAGCCACCCTTTTACTCTCTGTCACTATGAGTTTGACTTATTTTCAGAAGTCAGAATAATTATTAATAAATTATTATAAATCAAAAGGAAGGAAATGGAAAGTATATTTTTGTTAGCTTTTGTTCTTGGGTATGTTTTTATAAGCTATTTTAAATCTGTTATTTAATCTAATTCTCAGGAAACAGTACTCAGTAGAGCTATTATTATGTCCCATTTACAGGTACAGGAAGTCTCAGTGGGGATAAATATCTTCAGCCAGGTCAAACAGCTACAAGCAGTCGAACATTTTCCTCCATTCCAAATTCTTCAGGCAACACGATCCATGTCAGAGTCATCCAGGTCCCTGATTTTGTCGCCCTCGCTATGTTCATACAGACTGAGCTTTGTTGCTACTCCACTTTCCCCAGTAGCTGCTGATGGTAAAGTTATCTGACTACATATACACAAAGTTGTATATGACAGATAATTTGTACACTCAGTCAGACCTTTTTCTCACTCCTTTTATTGGTTCAGGAAAAGAGTGTTGAAGCCTCGTGCACAGAATAGAGAATGGAAAGGATATGCTAAAGCAGCTTCCTTTCAAAGAGCAGTTCTCAGGTCTCCCTGCATATGCCCCCCCCACCCCCCCTCCCTGTCCCCGTAAGTGAAAGTGTGGCAAGTACTTCTGAATCGCTGTAGGGCATGCGGCTCTACATACATATGCATAATGTCCTCTTCACACTTTGGAGCTACCAGATGCCTGGTTCTGCTGGGAAGAGGTTTGGTAACCCACTTGAAATTATGAGGATTCATAACTCATTTATGCAAGCTGCAGACCCCTTTAGATGACATCTCCTGCTCTAAAAAATGATAGAGAGAAGGATGTAACAGAGCTGAAAATGACAATGAAATATTAGCAGTGCAGCAGAGTTTATATAAGGCCCCAGCTAGATGAGGGAATTATACAAGTCACAAGAAGAGGCACGCCTTCAGGCAACACGAGAAGCAGAAAACAAAGGAAGCAAGAACTGTCTAGGTGTCAAGGACTGATTTTTGTTGCTATGGGAAAGGCCCTGAGGCATTGATTCCTTTTATAGGCTGGTATACAGCCCTCAATCCTGGACTCCTCAGGCTAGTAAGTTAGGTGAAGCTCCTCCTCCATTTCCACTTGATCCTTAAAAAGACTTAGCCCTCTGAGGTAGTGGAATGAGTTTGTGGTGTGGTGGAGGAGGATGATGTTTAGGATGGACTCATACTAGGTCCTGACCCTGTCTGAGATGAGACTTTGTAACAGACTGGGATCCGCCTCTCCTGGAGCCACTCTCTCCAACCAAATCCTTCCCCACCAGCTCTCCAAATTTTGTTCGGAAACACTAAGCTCATGCCACCCCTCCAATCCCTTAAAGTCGCCACCCCTCCTCCCTGCTACCAACACACTCCACTCAGGAGACTAGATTCCTGCTACTCAGAAGAGAACACAAAGCCCTGAACAGCCATGTCCTTCTTTTCGGCTCTTGTTACATGGCACTACTTCCATCTCCTGAAACACTTCCAATACGCCCTGCCTTTGCATTGCTGCTTTCTCCTCCTGGAGTGCCCTTCTCACTTATCCCCCTAGGGACATTTCCTACTCATTCTTTAAGAAGCAGCTGCCACTTGACCGGGGAGGTGAAGACTTTCTCATGGCACCTTCCACACATCTCTACTTGACCACTTAGCACTCTCCACTAGAATTCTACGCTACATATTTTAGCCTGTATGAAACTATGGATTTCTGGAGTGCAGGAGCAATGTGTGCAAATATACCTTTTTATCCTTTACACTGAGCAAAATATCTGGAATATATGAGCCTGATAAATACATGTTGATTGAAAGAAAATGAATGAATTACTCACTAATTTATCTCCCACATGCTTTTAGCAAAATAGCATGTGAGCCCTTACCATTCTCTGAGGGACACTATAGTGGTGATACTGGAGAAAAAGAGACAAGAGATCAGAGTACTAGCTGGGCATCTTTCTCTTAAAGCCCATCCCTGAGGGTAACTTCATTTTCCCTGTTGATGGCACCCCTCTGATCCAATGTTAGGGTCCAATCAGGTTACAGCCTTAAAGGTCTTAGAGAGGGGTGGTGGTCTGTGCTACAAAGAGCTCGGGCTTTTCAATCAGATGGTCCTGTGATAGAATCCAGGCATTTCCACCAGCAGCAACTGGAGCTGGAAAAATGTTCAGAATCTAGCTGAATTTCAGGTCTTTCCTTGGGAAAATGAGGAGGATAATACCTACCCTACAGTAGTAAAAATAAAATAAAATGATAACTGCCAAGATGATGGCTCATTTTAGGTTCTCAATAAATGGTAACATTTGTTTTTTATATCTTCAGCCTTAACCTCTTCCACTTCTTGGTTCCCACAAAGTTTTGCTCTTCCTCTAGAATAGAGGTTCTCCTTGCTAGGGTATTAGAGGGTGATCTCGACACCAGAATTATTTAAGGTGATTTTCCAAATGATATCCCCATCATCCCTTTTGAGAAACACTTCTGTAGCGTACCATCACTACTGTTACTGATGGAAGCATGTTTTCTTTCTCAGGAGTTATCAGACACAAAGGGGGCTGAGAATTACTTTTCTAGAACACATTTTTTCAAGTCTTGCTTTTTATTTTCACAGTCATAATTCTAGCCGGGACCATAAACTTCTCATCCTGAAACTGTTATAACAGCTTCCTAGTTAACCTCCCTATTTAGAGGTTATCCTTGTCAGTCCATCCTGTATATAATAGCAAGGATCATCTTGCAAACTCCAGAAAGACAGAGTGAACTTCTGATAAAATGGGCACCTCAGTAGTCACCAAGGAAAGAGCCAGCCCCATCTCCCACACCGACCACTCTGCACTGCTTCACCCACTTGTGCCTCTGACTATGTTATTGCTTCTAACTGGAAGGGTCCTTCTTTCCCTAGCCTCTCCCCGCCCCATGCAGTTAAAGAATTTCTACACATCATTCAAGACAAACTCGAGTGTAGCTAACCGTCTGCTCCTCTGTGCCACCAATGTACCTAACTCACCTCTGTTTGTGTGTTCATCATACTCTGTTACAAGTTATGAGCTCATGAGTCTTACTTCTGCGTTAGATTGTGACTTCTTTAAAGGAAGAGACTGTGTCTTAATCATTCATGTTTCTCCCCATAAAGTAGATGCTCACTAAATTTTTATTGAACTGCCCTAAATTGAACCGAGATGATACCCTGTTCATGCTCCATTAAATCATTTACCTTGCTCTACTACCTACTAACTACATATATGCACTGTTTGCATGTGTGTCTGTATGGCAGTCATAGCTGGGGTTTTCTCCTCATTTTTGCACTTTTTCCGAGGGCCCTTTCTTTTCCAACAGAGATTATGCAAAACAGAAGAGTTGCGCATTTACTGGTCCATTTTATTTCAAAACCTAGGGAGGTTGGGTAAGCTGGCTAGCCAACACAGGGATTCTGGAAAAAAAGGCTTTTGTTAAAGAATCTTGTCACTTCCTACTCATTAAATCTAAACTTCCTCAGGTGGACTGCAAGATAGTACCCAACTTGACTGAACCTCTACCCAATCTAGCTGTCTGGACTAGCCCAGAATGCATAATTGCTTTTCTTTGTGATTGTGCTGTGAATAGGACAGGATTCTGTTCCTGCATGTTTCCCTCCCTAGTGAGAACAGTGCTGCAGGCTCAGATCCCTATGGAATGTCCATTACTCTATGATGAAGGCGTTGCTTCTTGAGGTCCCAGGAATTGTTGGCTTGTCCTTAATTCAATGTTCATCTATTTATACATCAAACATTTATTGACGCTTTTCCTGATGTCAAATGCTATGGTAAGTCCTAGGGAAATAAAGATGCACAACCAAAAAAAAAAAAAAAAAAGTCTGGCTCACAAAGAAGTTACTTAGGATGGGGAGAAGACAGAATATAAACAAATGGCAGTGTAATAATGCAAATGGAAAACAGATCTATACGTACAATGCTGGAGGGGCCCAGTGGAAGCAGATAAAGAGAAGCTGATGTTGTTTTCCACTTATTAGTTGTGCAGAGAACCTGAAAGTGCCCCAACACAGACATCCTCCTCAGGCTGCAAATACCCTTTACGAATTTGAAAATGCTCTTTGAGGAGACTGCTAGCCCTATTACATAAATCACTGTTGTGGTTACATGAGTGACACTACAAGCTTAAATTTTCCCTCTGAAGAGCCATTGTCCTAATAGAAGATCATTGCTGTCTCATTATAGCATCTTGAACTCTCTGCTCTCCAGCATATGCAACTCCCTGACTTCGAACAACTACAAGATACACTATATAACTGAGAAGGAAATATGGATGAGGAATACTCAAGAAGAACCTTCAACCAAAGGCCGCTCCAGCTCTGACTCTAGAACTGTGCTGCCCAGCCTATTAAACAGTAGCTATTTCAATTTAAGTTTCTTAAAATTAAATAAAATTAAAATTCCAGTTCTGCAGTGGCACCAACTACATTTCAAGAGCTCATTAACACACATGGCTAGTGGCTACCATGCAGTACAGATACTGAACATTTTCATCACCCTAGAATGCTCTATTGGACAGTGCTGCTTCAGGAAGTAATCTGAGCTATTTATTCACCAGTTTGCCTTATGATTTTGTGAACTCTTTACTCTTTAAAAATTCAATTCTGGCTTGGGAGGCAACAATCAAAAGTAAAAGGTAACTGTTTTTGAAGGGCTCACTGTCGGGTGGGGAAGACAATATTTGAGAAAGGAAAAAAACATTGGACAAATGTGCTGTGGGTGGTATGAAAGCAGAGACACAAAACAGTCTAGCTGTGACTTAAAAAGTAAGAGAAGACCTCAAAGCAGAGGGGACAGTTGATGCAATTTTTATAGGATGTGTAGCGACTTTCCTAATTTACAAAGTGGAAAGGGCACTGGAAATGGTGAGAACAGCATATGCAGAATCACTGGGCAGGGAAGAGCTTACTGCACATGGGGAATCACAAGTCCCTCAGTATTCTGGGAGCACAGTGTAAACTTTTGGGAAGGTGGGTGAGAGCAGGCTGACAAAGTAGCAGACACGGGCATTGGGTGAGCAGGTAGAAGGAAGAAGAGGGGTTATGCATTGTAACACAGTAGTTAGAGCACTGAAGTTTTACAAAACAGGGTTTATGCTCAAAATTATCCACTGCTAGCTTTATTATTGCAGACAATTTTAAAGAGCTCTTTGAAGCTCATTTTTTCTCATCTATAAAATGGTATTAATAATACTGCCAACATTTTATGATTGTTTTGTGGATTAAAAGAGACAACGTGCTTGTCATAGTGCATGGCACATGTCAAACATTCAAAAATGAAAGTTGTGACCATTTATTCTGTAAGAGATGTGGGATTATAAAAAGGTTTGAGGAGTAAAATAAAATGACTGTATTGTATGCAGAAGTAAGACACAAAGGAATTACTAATGTTAATAATAATAATTAAAATAACAGCTAATATTTACTGAGTATTTACTGCCTACTGGGCATGATTTCAAGTATTTTAAATAAGCTAATTCATTTAATCTGCTCAACAACCCTATCAGGTAGGCTACCATTACTAGCTTTCCTTTACAGATGGGAAAATGAAGGTATAAAGAAATGAAATAATTGGTTACACTACTAATAATTGACAGCAGTGGGATTCAAACCCAGACATCTGGCTCTTGAATCTATATCCTTAATTCTCAGGCTGTTCTGTCTCTATTAGAAATTATTTGACAAAAGCCTGCCTATTATTGCATTGAATGATTTCACCCCACAGCATGATGTCAGACTCATTTATTTGAGTACAGGTCTTCCAAACAACTTTCTCATGCCATGAAAGCCAGTAAGCCAGTATGTGTGCTTTAGAAATAGGCCACAGAAGGCCATCTAAATAGAAGCAGCTAGTTGTCTGATAAACTGAGTATCCTTCGAAGAGTAGGTTCAAAAGACTCCTTGGACAACCAAGACCTGACTACAATTCCAGAGCATTCTCAACCACAGTCAGCCCATAATAACCTCTCACTTTGTGTTAGGTCCTTATAAATGTCAGCTTCCTCTTAGGAAAATGGGGACAATGCCTGCCTCATAGCATTGCAAGGAATGTTAAATAAAACTGTATAGGAAGGATTTTTGTTTTCTTTTTTTTTGAGACAGAGTCTCTCTCTGTCTCCCAGGCTGGAGTGCAGTAGCATTATCTCGGCTCACTGCAACCTCTGCCTCCCAGGTTCAAGCAATTCTCCTGCCTCAGCCTCCAGAGTAGTTGGGACTACGGGTGCACACCACCATGCTGGACTAATTTCTGTATTTTTAGTAGAGAAGGGAGTTTGTCCTGTTGGCCAAGCTGGTCTTGAACTCCTGGCCTCAGGTCATCCACCTACCCTGGCCTCCCAAAGTGCTTGGATTACAGGCATAAGCCACCACGTTCAGTCTACAGGAAGGATTTCTACAGCGTGTTCATTGGGAAGCAGCTGTTGCTGCTCTGATGTTGGTTCTTTTACTTAAAGCATCCTCTTCCAATACGAGGTCTCTGGAATTTTGGAAAACATTTCATAGGACTAACTTGAACTCTTAAATAGTTTAAGGATGGTGAGGAGGGTAACATAAAAATAAAATTCTTCAAAACAAACACAACCCAGTGTATGACCCAAACTCTAACTCTTCTTATTTAAAGCTTTCTCTGATTTCGGATCCAACAATACTTTGCAGGGCATTCCTGTGTTTACTCAAATCTAGGAACGGGGAGCCTGACACATCGATGCTTTCACTGACTGACCTCCCTAACCATTTCATCTCTCAGGGATGTTCTTTCAGATGTCTTTTCTTCCGACATTCCGTCCTTTTGTTTGATGTTCGTCCTCACATAAGTCCACTTTAATGAGCGAGATAATATAAGTATCATCCGAATTTGTTTCTGTCCTTTAGTGCCCAGCTTCTCCTTGCAGAGCCATGGCTAGGACAACCATGTGTTCCCCAGCATAAGACACTGGCTGGGGTCAGCCTTGTTGAGGGGCATAAGTTCCTCTCGGGTGACAATGGCAAGTAATAATTGTGGAAGGTCATATTCTTAAGCCAACAAAAGCAAATCCTCTTTTATTGGTCCTCCACATTTGGTAGGATCAGACATTCAGATCAGCCAGGAAGTCAATGGAATTGAAGTCTAGGAAGTCAGAATTTGGGAAGAGATGGGTTCAGATGGTGGATATACAGTTACCAAGCCTTGAGTAGAGTAAGATTCTGGAGAGATTCAGCAGGATAGTGGCTGGTAAGAGAATTGGAAAGTTGAATGTTGCTTTGGCACTTGATTAAAAGCAGATTGTTGGGAGCTGAGTTGTCATGGGAATCTCAGTGGACTAGAAAGCTCACTGTGGGTTTGAGGCCTGCAATTATCAGCTATGTGACCTTGAGCAAATCACTTAACCTCTTTTATTCTCTGTTGTTTTTTTCATCTCCAAAATGCAGATAATAATGGGAAATAATAAAAACTGCAAAGAGATTTTCTTTTTTAACTGAGGAAATATATAGAAGTTTATATTTTTACACTGACTTTGAATTTATAGACTATTCTCATGTAAAGAATTCATGTGAAGTGCTTTGCAAGGTAGTGGCTTGTAAATGTTGATTAAAACATCTTCAAATCAGCATTTCAGTAATGTATTCTGATGGCCTTTTTTAAAGGACAAAGAGGTTAAGCATCTTGACCAAGGTTATGCTGCTGGTAAGTTCACCCAGGCAGTGTGGCTCCTGAGCAAGTGTTCCTTCCCATTATGGTGCACATCCTCCACAGATGAGGGTCCTTACAGTTACAGTGGCTTATCTGCGTTCAAAAGGCAAACACATCAGGATGGTTTCTGAGAGGCTGATGACAGCTACTCAGAGTTCTCACCTGACACCAGGACAAAGGAGTGATTGTGGCACTTTCTGATACCACTTCCTTTTTCCTACGTTTGAGCCTTCACACATGCCTTTTTTCAACGCTTAAATTTATGATATCTTCCCTCTTCCGTGCCAAACCGAATCTCTCCCTTCCTTTAAAATTCTCAGCTGAATCCTCAGGGGCACAGAGAGTGGGAATTGAAATGTTTTTCATCAGCATTTCCAGGATATTTTAAAAAATGTCCACAAAATCAACCCCCTCCCAAAACCCTGTTTATTTTATTGGCATAGACACAGACCCTACGACCTGTGGTCCTACCTAAAGGCTTACCAAAGAAAAGCAGAAGTCCAGAGATGTGTAGTATCAAGAGTGAAGCATCTGTGACTTTAGATGGTTTAAAAGGGTATCTTATTTGATAGCAGCCAATAAAGCAAGAGACAGCGCCAGATCAGATAAGAAGAAAGAACATCTCCAGCCAGAATTAAACAGGCTATTTTGGGATATGTCAAAAGGAGTAAAGCTAGATTGGAAATGACTGCAAAGGTGATTAGATAGGTGAGAACAAAGAGAACACTTCCTGAGTTCTGGCTAAGAAGGGAAAAATTCTTAATCATTTCTAAATTGTACTTCATAATTAGCCAAGTCACAAATGCTATGGCTTGGATTAAATGATCTTTCTTAAGGCAGAAACTGCTACGGATTTTTGCTAGGGAAAGTGTTGGGGGTTGGGGAATGGAGGGAGTGCTGACACCCTTTCGATTTGTATAGCGATTTAAGAATCCAGGGTTTATAAGCATGTTCGTTCATAAAGCACATTCTGAAAGATACTGCTTTTCTATTTTTGCTTTCATTTCCCTTTCCAAAGGAAATGAAAACAGTGATGGAAATTTTCCAGAGGAAAATATCTCAACAAACAGTGAAGCAAACAGTCACTGGAAAGTGCTTATGAAGCTCCTGGAGATAACGGATGTATGACATCATAGTTACATTACAACATCTTCAATGACAAGTGGTAAAAAGCAAGGAAATGCTGAAGTTTCATCTGAATGAGTTATTCCACACTAAATATTCTTAATTAGTATCACAGAAAGCATGGAAAACAGGTTAATTACTTACAGAAATAAAACAATAAAATCACCTCTAACAAGCATGCACATAGTATATCAATGTACAATTTCTGCTGGAAAAGCAAATCCTCTCCAAATTAGAGGGAGTTCAGAAAGACTTTGAGAGAAAAAGAAGACTCTTGAATAACTAGTTGCTTACACCCTTATTCATTTCTTGAACATTTATTTAGCACCTGTTATGTGTAAGATTCTTTGTTCATTGACAGGACTGCAAAAAAAAGAGTCAAAGGACACTATCTGCCCTCATAAGGCTTGCAAGCTAGGGAGAAAATCTCTCCCTTGTCTACATATCTCTATGTTATTTCATTTGGTTTATGACTTTAAATAAGCTCTACATGCAGACTGATTTCTGATTGATATTTCTAGCCTGACCTCTACTATGAGCACAGAACCCACATATTACCTAGGTCTAAGACGGCCCACAGGTTGTCTACACAGATATCTAAGAGGGCTTGGCTTTCTAAATAACTGTATCCAAATCAGAGCCGACCATTTCCCCCATTCCTTCCTCAGTCCTTCAACCTCTACTATGGTTCAAGTCCATCAGCAGAAATAGTTGATGTGGAAGAGAAGGGACTTACAAATAGGCCCAAGAGCGCCCCACACTTGTTGTAACGTTCTGTGGTCTTGAAATCCTTAATTTTTTTCTTTGAACTTGTGTTTTGTAAGAGAGGTTTGATGGTACAATGGAGCATGTGTTAGAAAACGAGACACACAGATCAAAGGCAAATCTTGATATTTTAGCACCTTTAATGGCATTTCCCCCTGCTTTTTTAACAAAAGGTTTTATATTTTAATTTTGCACTGGGCCCCTGTGAGTGTTAATACTGAGTATCAACTTGATTGGACTGAAGGATGCAAAGTATTGATCCTGGGTGTGTCTGTGAGGGTGTTGCCAAAGGAGATTAACATTTGAGTCAGTGGACTGGGAGCTGCAGACCCACCCTCAATCTGGGTAAGCACCATCTAATCAGCTGCCAGTGCAGCTAGGATAAAAGCAGGCAAAGGACTGTGGAAGGACTAGACTGGCTAAGTCTTCTGGCCTCCATCTTTCTCTCATGCTGGATGCTTCCTGCCCTTGAGCATCAGATTCCAAGTTCTTCAGCTTTTGGACTGTTGGACACTAGTGATTTGCCAGGGGCTCTTGGGCCTTCAGCCACAGACTGAAGGCTGTACTGTCAGCTTCCCTACTTTGAGATTTTGGGACTAAGGCTGGCTTCCTGGCTCCTCAGCTTACAGATGGCCTATCATGGTACTTTACCTTGTGATCATATGAGTCAATCAATTCTCCTAATAAACTCCCCTTCATATATACATCTATCCTATTAAGTCTGCCCCTTTAGAGAGCCCTAATACAGCCCCTAACTTAGTCAGCTTGAGCTGCCATAACAAAATACCATAGACTGGGTGGCTAAAGTAACAGATATTTATTTCCTATCATCCTGGAGACAGGAAGTCCAAGATCAGGTACCAGCATGGTCAGATTATGGTGAGGGCTCTCCTCCTGGCTTGCAGAGGGCTGCCTTCTTGCTCTGTCCTCACATGTGAGACAAAGAAAGCTCTGGTGTTTGCTGGTGTTTCTTCCTCTTCTTATAAAAGCATGAATTTCATCATGAAGCTCCACCCTCAAGACCTCATCTAATTCTTACTACCTCTCCAAGGCCCCACCTCCTACTAATATCACACTGCGAGTTAATTTGACATATGAATTCTGGAGGGATGCAAACATGCCATCTATAACAGCTCCATATATTGAGTAGCTGATCCTGTATATGAATATTGTGCAAATGAGATGTAGGCAAAGTGTCCCTTACACTGTGCCTGCCCTCTATGCTAGGTATGCGAACCTACTGCATGTCTATGCGCCTTGCTTTCTCCTGTGTGTTTTCAGTTGATTTGAATATCAGCATTTGGTCTTTGTCTTCCAGGACTGCTGGTATAGCTTGCCTGGTGGTGGACTTGGAGGATACCGCTGCATCAGGGCATTTCTCCACATGATAGCTCCTGCCTGCTGGACAGGTCCTCTCTTGACTATGTGTATTCTCCAGAGGAGCAGGTAAGGACACCCTAATGTTTTCTTATCCTTTCAAAATAATGGGTTATATTTACACCACTCAATAACTGATGAAGGGTCTTTTTGACAATCCATGAAATGATTGAAAAGAAAATGATGTACAGTAAATGTCTTATTGCAACCTTCTGGTTTGAAAACCAGGGCTTGCTCTGTTCCATAGGATTCGACTATTTCATTTGATTTCTCTATTGACAAAGCCACTGAAGATTTTGCATGTTAAATTTCACAACTTTCCAATGACATTTTAAAACTCTCACTCCCCAAAAGCAGAAGTGTTTTTTAAATCCCAAGAGTACTCTTTGAAGAAAATCTCTTCCCCCTCACAGTGCTTGTTAGAACAATGTAGTATAATATATTTTCCAAAGTACAACTAATTGAAGCACTTTGTCTTTCTTAGTTTTCTGCATTTCAAAATACCTATTGTGTATGTAATCTTATAGATCAGATATACTTTTATATATATGGGAATTTCCCCATTCCTCAATTTTTAAAACTGTCCAGGAAAGCTGCATATATCTGGGGACATGGCATCTCAGGAAAATGTATCTCTAAGACCACAGAGATCATAATGAGGTTTGCTTTGGTATAAAATGACAACAGGGAAGTGAAGAACTACCCTACTCTTCACTTAAAAAAATAGGCATCATAGGTTGCCACTTCACATAATGTCTTAATATTCTCCCATTTAATTATGTAAATCGTCAAAGAGGACTGCTGTTTATGGTAATTTGCACGTGTGGCGACGGTCTGCTTCCCAAGGTAAGCTAATTTAAATCAAATTATAACTAGAGGAGATTTACCACTTGTTGATTTAGACAGACAATCATTTATAACTCCACCAAATGGCTAGTGAAGACTGCAGAATTTCAAAAGTGAGGTGAAACAGTAGTGATCCTGCTGTGAAAGGAATCAGCTGAAATGCTCTGGAGGGATTTAGGATTCCCATTGATGTCAGCAAGAACTGAAAGCAGCCTTTCTTGTGAGGGAAGTGATTAGTGAATACCGTTGACCCTCACCACCTCCACATTCAAGTCTTCCTTTGCACATGAAGTTAAAGGCTGTTCTCCCCAACTAATGTACCACTCTCTTTTGATACGAATCCAGCACTCTTCAGAATCTGCCTGCATTCTGGTTGCAAAGTTGTGCTAAGTATTAAATGTAATTGAGAAAAGACCATTGTAAACTGCTCAAGTGTTTGAATGTCCCCAGCTCTTTTCTTTTTCTTTTCTTTTTTTGTAAACCATTAAAGATAGTCCATTTCAGTTTGAGAAACTAAGCATGTGTAAATTCATTCTTTGTCTTATGGGCACATTTATTACAGAGCAAATGCACTCTTTAGCTAATGAAACTGGCTATGTGGACTATGATAGACCAAGAGAGCTACCCAAGTCCTAAGGGAGCCTAGTCCTCCTAAATGTAGACAATGTACCCATGACAAGGGCTACAGCTTGGCTTCAGCAACCAGGAGGATGAAGATAGCAAACTGATTAAGAGAGTAGCTATAAGAATCAGGGAGAGTGGGGTCCAAATATCTACCCTGCCTCTCACTTGCTAAAAGACTAAGAAATTTGCTAAACCTCTCTGAATCTCAGTGTCCTTAGGAAAAGATAGCATTAATTATACCTTCTCCATAAGATTTATGTAACATGCCAATGCAGATAAAGCACAAAGCTTTACATAAATGTTCATCTTCAAAAACAGCAGCTATGAATAACAATGACAACATTGTTAATAATGCAGTGTCATGCATGGAAATGGACAGCTTCTAACATATTTATGAGTAAAGAGTTAAGATAGCCTTTTCCCTTCTGCATGAGAATTTGACCTTCATTTAAATTTCACACTGGATTTACCTGTTAAGGTTGGCTATGCTGCTAACCAGTATTGTTTACAGTAACACAAATCCCATGATTAATACTGGAGGGCCTATGCATAAGCTATATATATTTGACAGGAAGTCACACTTGGGGTCTTCTTGAGTGTGGTGAATTTGTAACTGACATGGTCTTTGTGAAGACCCTGGAAATTATGCCTACATTGCTGTCACCCCAAGAGATAATGGCTCTTGTGGGAATGAGGCTTTTAGGCACTTGGCCAATGTGGATCTCATCTCCTCGCATCTGGGCCATGCTGCACAGAATTCCCACAAAGACTCTCACAGAAAAGAAATACCTCGGGTTGTCCTGCTGGCATATTTGGTTTCCCATCAAGGTCCTTGAGTAAGTATGATGTCCAGTATCTCCTAGGGTAATATCGTGAGTCTGCATGTTTAGCTGAGCCCAAGAAAACTCCCTGTAGACACTGTAGAATATTTTAATTTAATTTTTTGATGATTAATGCATATACTTGAAGGATAAGATTGTGATGATGTTAGAATAATGTAGGTTCTAGATTCCACTGTGAGTGCTTATGAAATACCAGAATTTTCCAATGCCCATATATGTTTTCCTACTTCCCTGAGAGAGACATTTCTGCTATTGATGATTCTTTGGGACTGGCAAAGCCATTTGTGGAGGCCAACTGAAGACTTCTTTATTAGCATCAATTCAGAAATGCAGTGTTCTCAATATGCCACATGCAGGTGCCCAAACAGGACTAAATAACATCCCTGCAGGATAACAGTCTCCCTCTAGAGACATAAGTCGTGGCTATCTGAATGACCAGTGGCAACTGGGGATGTCCCTTGTTTTCACTAGAAGCCTTTGTTTCCCTGGTGACAATCTTTCTTAACTGGAGTTTCTGCAGAGAATTAAGCCTGAACTCTCTAAAGCATCTGTATTACATTCCTGCTGTTGCCATAAAAAATTATCACAAAGTTAGTGGCTAAAACCAACAATATTTACTATCTTTGACTTCTGGAAGTCAGAAGTCAGAATTTAGTCCAGAAATTTCCCAGGGCTAACTCAAGATGTCAGCAGGGCTGTGTTCCCTTTGGAGGTTCTGGGGTATAGAGGGAATTCGTTTCTGCACTCTGCAGTTCCTAGAGGCTGCTTGCATTCCCCAGCTTCTGGTAATCTTTCACCTTCCTCTGTCTTCAAAGCCAGCAGCATAGCATATTCACATCTGTCCCTGCCTCTGACCCTGACCCTCCTGTCTCCTTCTTTGATTTATGAAAACACATGTGATTAGACTGAGCTCACCCAGGTAATCTAGGATCATCTCCCCACCTCAGGATCCTCAATTTAATCACATCTTCAAAGTTCCTTTTGCCATATACAGTAACAGATTCATAGTTCCAGAGATTAGGAAGTGAATATATTTGGCTGTGAGAGGCCATTATTCTGGCATCTATTGTTTTTGGTAAATTTTTCTTTCGTGCAACTGGAATGGTACTGCTTATGTGTCATCCTCAGAAGAATTGAGAAAACTGTCATTCAGATCGTTTTCTGAGTCCTATGTTTCAGATGAGGAACTTCAGTTGTGAATGAGTGGTTGGTGGAAATGGTGAGAACAGCACCTTAAATAAACAGGCAATGAGATTCTTCAGGGACAGTAGTTTTACAGTTCTTTTGAAAAAACTGGATAGAGAAGGATGGCAAAGGAAGTGGGTGTTGGGAATTAAGTGTGAGCCCAGGGAAGCACATGGTGGTGTTTATAAGATGCATTTTGGGGAGTAAACATATCTATGAAGAGAGAGATATTGAGGGAACAGAGGTGGGGGAAAGTGTAAATATGACTAACTGGTGGTTCCAATTCCAGTTTTTCTTAAAATGTACCAACTATCAAAGTTGTCTTTCTTTCTTTTCAAAAAATCTAGCCTTTATTCTAATGACCCTTGCATACTTCAGTGGAGACTCCCACAAGAAACATTCAGCAAAAAATGCATTTGTGTAGAAATCATACAATAGCTAGTTTCACTCCTCTTACAAAAAAAAAAAAAAAAAAAAAAA
>NW_016805531.1:2038346-2087558 GCF_001698545.2 Rhinopithecus bieti
AAAAAAAAAAAAAAAAAAAAAAAAAATTCAATAGTTGTTTCTGTCCCTGAATTTCATCTTGGGCCTCTTTGTGAAATGTGCAGTTCAATTTAGTGTTCATAGGTCATTCCAGCCAGTGTGGGTTTATTGCAATTCAGTATTAATTTCCAGGCAACTGGAAACCAAAGTACTCCAGTTAGACAGAGTCACCTCTCCTCAGTCTGCTTGACATTGCCTTTTAAACCGTAATAGGAACCGCTGTCTGGTGGATTGATCCTTGGAACCATCACATAAGCTACAGCAGGAAGGCTGGAAGACTCATTACTATCAGGACTTATTTAGAGCTGAGTGAAGCCCTTGGTATAAACTTTAGGCTACCTGACCTAGCATTTAGGATGTTTTCCATCCCAAGAAACAGTTCCACAGTGGTAGACAAGAGGCCTGGCTTTGGCCATAGCTCTGCCAGTATCCAGTGTGTATAGACCAAAGAGGAGCTCAGAGAGCAGAGGAAAGGAGGCTGGCTGTGCGGGTTACTGATGACTTACTGGGGGGAAGCTTTTATGAACTACTGTCTGGTAGAGGACTTGGAATATCTCACAACTTAAGAGGAAATATCTTCAAAAGAGAAGGCAGGGCAAAGGGGTTAACTTATTAGACCCTGGTAAAACAAAGAAGCAACGGCCAAATTTAGGAAGGAAAGCTCATACTGGAGTCAAGAATCTTCTTGGAAATAATGAGAATTGGGTGACTGTAGAGCTGTATGTGCACATTTGCAAACTCCTGACTCTGCTTCTGAGTTGCATCCTCCTGCTTCTCGGTTATTAATTGTAAATGGGAGCTAAAATTGCAAACGACAGGAAAAATGGAAGAAAAACTTGGTCTAGTAGGGAAGACGGATTCCAAAACTTGTAAAAAAAAAAGTAACAAACTGATATAAATACTATGAAGAAACAAGATGCTGAGAGAATCACAGGAGGTTATCACCTACTAATGTCTTCACAAAAGACCTGAGGAATCGATACTTAAGTTAAAATTAGGAAGAACAGCCCTGCAAAGACTTAGAGCTTGATGGAATTACATTTTCAAATGTCTTGAGGTACGAAAGAACTTGTCCTGTTTGAAGAACTGAAAAAGATAAAATAAAATAAAACCCCGGTGAGGCTGGTTCAAGGTGAGCAATTGAGATGGGGGTGGAAAGGCATATGTGGTGAATTACTTTTAGGCAAATGTTCATTCCCTCCTTCCTACCCAATTTCATGAAATGAATATACTTGGCTACTTCACTGCTGTTGGACTTGACTGTGTGACTTGTTTTGGTTTCATGGTGGCTGAGTACACTTTGCTAACCCTTTAGTTTGGGCTCAGCTATGTCTTTAGTTAAGGGGACTTAAGCAAATATAATGCAAGAAGAGGTTTAAAATATGCTTACACAGTTGGGCTCACTCTATTGCTCTTCTGTTACTGTGGTGAAAGACCACGTGTTAGATTGTCCACTGGTAACAGGAGGATGAGGGATGTGTAGCAGATATGGATCCAACATGCAGCTTGGATTCAAGACCAGCTAAGCCCCACCGAGATCAGCCCCCTCCAACTGATTTCCAGATTCTTAAGATTAAATAATTATCACTTTAAGCCACTGAGTTTTGGGGTAGTTTGTCAGTCAGTATTACTATGGGAATAGCTAACAGAGAAAGTATATAAAGATCATCTAAAAGAGCTTGTGGAAAAACAATTGAAGTGTTTTAAGTAGGGAGTATTGTAAAATTAATTATGTTTATGGAAGCTCACTCTGGCCGCTGGGAGAGGCCATTAGGAGCAAAGAGTTGGAACAGTCCTTTTGGATAGAAAGGTAGCAAGGAGTAAAATGGAAGTGAATATATTTGAAATAAATCTTGGAGGCAGAACCAATAATATCCACTAATGAGTTACATACCCAGAGAAAGGAAAGTAAAGAACTAAAGGGTGACTCCCAGATTTCCAGCCTAAACAACTGGGTGGAGAGTTAAGACACTCTGGGCTTTCCATGTTGCTACTTTTTTTCTACAATAATAACTTTAATGGTTATGCAGTCAGTTGGCATAGGGTAAGTGACTTAATCATTACTTTATGTTGAAGGTTTGCATTGAAAGTTTATTTGCATCCAGCTTTATCTTTTACCATAACTTCAATAGTTAACCTCTAAGTACATTAAAGTTTTGTGTATTTTAGATGTCTTTTTTAGGGGGTGAGTGGATTCCCAGAAATGGAATAAGTGGGTCAAAGCATTTCAGTGATGTCTTTTTTTTTTTCTTTCCAGAGTTCATTTCTCCTCTAGGCAGAAAGTAGAATGTGAAATGTGGAAAAAACACCTTCACAAAGAACAACGTATTTTGCTTTGGTGAAATGTCACAGTCTCCTTAAGGCGGCTCCTAATAATAGCAATAGTCAACCTTTATATGATGTTTAATATGTGCCAGACACTATTCTAGGCACTTTATATATGCATTAACTAATCTAGTCTCACAACAGTTCTATGAAGTAGAGACTAATGCTATTCCCATTTTACATACAAGAAAACTGAGGGAGAGATGCTAAGTTGCTTCTAGGAACATGAACAGCTTTATAGAATTCACTGTGTCTGTGGTACGGATGATGCTAAGACATTTGTTTCACGCATTTGTTCACCACAGGTGCCTTACTTGGACCCACAGAAAAAAATCGTTACTTACTTTTGCACCAAATAATCCTTATGCTTACTGAAATGGCGGATTTGTATCTGATGAGTTTTGTACCAAATAATCGTGTTTCTCATAAGCAAATGGCAGATTTTTATTGGTAAGATTTTATAACTGATTAAGTTCTACCTCCCAGAAAATCTGGAGCCAAATGTCTAACCCATTTGTGGCAAGTGTCTAAATCTTTATGTCTTTCATATATTCATTCCTGCATCTCCATTATGCCTCCTCCTATCGCCTTTTCTCTTTTACATTTAATTTTAATTTATACAGTGGTGGATTTTATATATCCTTGAAAGTTTCCTGACCATAAGAGACATAAATAAGTATAGGAGTCTCCCCCTTATTCACAAGGGATATGTTCCAAAACCCCCAGTGGATGCTTGACACCAAACCCTATATATACTAAGTGTACTATGTTTTTTTGATCTGACGGTCAGACAGCAACTAAGTGACTAACAGGTGGGTAGTGCCTACAGTGTGAATACAATGAACAAAGGGAGGATTCAGGTCCTGGGTGGGACGGAGCTGGACAGCAGAGGATTTCATGACACTACCCAGAAGGGCACAAGATTTAAATCTTAGTAATTGTTTATTTCTGAGATTTTCCATTTCATATTTTTGGACAGTGGCCGACTGTAGGTAACTGAAACTGCAGAAAGTGAAACCACAGGTAAGAGAGGGACGGCTGCAAACAGACTCAGAAAACCCCAAAAAAAAAAAAAGGATATCAATATAAAAACAACTCAGGCTATGTATACAACGTCCCCAGGATAAATTTTATGGGTATATATTCATTGATTAGTTGTTTGCTCTTACCAACCTTCTCTACCACTTCCAGTTTTTTAAGGTGGTGTATATTCTATGGATTTGATCAGGAAATGGTGCCTGAGAGAGCTCCCCACCGCCACTCCTTTTCTACCTATCCCCAGGGAGCCCTAGGACAACTACCAAATAAGAAAAATTATAATCCTTAAAATAGTAATTAATTTTTAGATAATAATGGCACTTATTAAGTGCTTACTACTATTCTAAGTATTAGAACTTAGGCACTATTCTAAGTACTTTATAAAAAATTATTTCATTTAATTCTTACAAAACAACACTATGAGGGTGCTACTCTCCTTATGCACAGGTTACAGATGAAGAGACAGGTTTTAGGGAATTAAGCGACTTCTCCAAAGAGGCAGAGCTAGTAAGTGGCAGACCTGAATTCTGAACTAGGTTTGTTGAATACACAAATCTGTGTTGTTAACCACACAATAGTTTCTCATATTCCTGGAATAATGAGATCCCAACTTTATCTAAAATTATTTCTGATTTTTCTTTTTACAATTGCCTGTCCTGATGTAACTGTTACCTGAACTAATCAGTCACACAGTAGAAGAAAGAAATTAGCATTTACTGAATCTCTCCTTTATACTAGGTGTGAAACTAGATACTTTCAACATTATTCATTTAAACCTCACAACAATTTCATGAGGTTGATATTACTGTTCATATTTTAAACTTGAACATGTTGGGACTCAAAAAGTTTATGGTACTAATACAAGGTCACAAAACTAGTAATGGGAATATCTAGGATTAAATCAGTTCCTCCAAATTCATGTTCTGTTTTCTTTCCACTTGTTCCACTAGTAGAGTATAAGCATGAGCTTGGGAAAATTATAACTTTAATGCACCTCAACCTTAATATCAGTAAAACGGAAATACAAGGCTTCCCTTAAATTTCCTTGACTGAGTGCTAGAGATGAGCACATATAATTATCAGATAGGGATATGCTTTTGAATTTAGTGCCCACTGTCCTTTCTGGGTTACTATTCACAAAGGATTTTTAGTGTCCTAGAAGGCAACTTACCTCTGGGGATGTGGTCACATCTATAAGTTGACTTTGAGTTACTCTGATAAGGGGAAGCCACTGGCAGCATGATGGAGCCACACAGGCAGCATGATGGAGCCACACAGGCAGCAGGGCCCGTGGGCAGTGAAAGACAAGGATGGGCTGCCTCAGTGTGGGCCAACACCTACAATGACAGTGTTTGCAGGGGCAGCGTTCTTGCCACTGCTTCCTTCATTGCCATCCCTTACACCTATTGCATTTGCAAATAAACAAAAACACAGATAAATGTTCTTGTCTCTGTGTCTAAGCCCAACTGGCCTGTAGGATATGTTTAATCCTGGCTCAAACAACCCATTCTAGCCTCTGTGCTTATGAAATGGCTATAAGAACGTGCCTGGCAGAACTTCTACTAGTGAAAGGGGAAATGACCAAGGCCTCCAGCTATTGCCCTCTGAAACCTGGCACCAGGTGTTCCCAGAGGTCACGCTTTCCATAGGCAACTGCCAGCCAATGCCTGAGCAGATAGGAATACTAAGACAGGTCCATGCCTAGGAGACATGGATTCTGCTAACAGCCAACTTTGGCTCCAGGACTCACCGATGGCCTTGCCAAACTTTCATTAGACTGCATGCCTATCTGGGACCTTTCCCCTCTCCTTCCCTGAAGCCAATCTTGGATTAAGGTCTGACATTTCTCCCAGTAGCCCCCTCTAACTCCACATTTTTGCTCACAGGCATTCCACTAACTAAATGCTCATACATTTAATCTCATATTGGTGTCTGCTTCGTGAACACCCTGGGCAAATGCAGCTTATGACGTCTCCTTCTGCTTAGCTTTCTTTTAATTCCACCCTTCAGACCTCCCCCGTGGTGCAATAATTGATTCCCCAAGTCCCTACCCCAGTTGGAAGCTTTTCTGTTACCTCTTATCTTCACCACTTTGAGGATATATAAGTTGTTTTACCTTAAATTATGATTATCTGTATAGATATTTTATCTCTTCTACCAGATGTTGCGCTCCTTGAACCTAATGGCATCAAAACTTATTGATATATTATATCACACTATGCCAGGCATTTTCCTATGGTTTTACATATGTTACACATATATTGAATCCTTATAAACACTCTGTGAGGTATGCATTATCAAATCTATGTTACAGAGAAGAAAATTAAAGCCCAGAGAAATTAAATGACTTGCCCAATGCTGCACAACTAGTTAGTGTTAAAACTTATTTTGAATTTAGGCTTTTAGACTAAATCCTATGCTCAAATTATTATTCAATCCCTGTCAAAATTCCTTGCTGACATAATGAGTGCTAGGTAGCTCATCCTATTTCTTATCTTAACTCCTTGGAAGCAGAGGGCTAAATTTTATGCCTGGTTGGAGCAGATGTCCTTGACTTGGGATTCAGTTACAGTTATCATTCCCCAGTTCCAAATTTATTGTATAATTCTTTTTTTAAAAAAAAATTCTTTATTGCTGTAGTTCTAATGTACATGAGTCTTTTCTTGGGGAGTAAGCAGATACAAAAGCAAGGAAGAACCTCTGGACCTGTACGCTTTAAGTTCAGACGCGTATGAATACAGAGATATATTTCTCTGTCAAAAGTCAAAGCAGGCTATGAAAAATAATCTCAGGGAAAGCAGAGGCCAGGTGGTGCTTTCTCTCTTAAAACAAAAAGAAATGATTTTTTACAAATTCACACAGCAATTTGGTTATGGAAATTAAAATGGAATTCGGTACTCCCAGTTCCCAGAACAAAGACCATGTTGCCTTCACAGCAGAATGGAACAGCATAATGTCTACTATGACTATACCAACATGTATATTCATGTGTCTTGAGACAAGGTATTGTAAATGGAAACCAGGTCTATGAAGCCCCTTACTTGACTTAATGGCACTTATCTGCTCTTGAATTCTTTATTACAATGTTCTGTTTGTAGTGTAAATTGCGTTATTAAGTATTGATGAAATTTCCTAAAACTACCCCTCTATCCAAAAGTTGGATGCAATATTTGCATGAGTTATGAAAACTGTTGTATATAATGAGTCAGAACACTGCCTTATGAGTTCTATGGTAAAAAAAAAAAAAATCACAGTCCAGCTCCATGAATGTATTATTCAGGCACCTCATCTGATTTATCATCTTGATGAGAAACTAAGCCATGAAATATTCTCTGCTAGAAATCAGCCTTCATTCATTTCGCAAATACACTTGAGAGAAGCAGGAGGGGTGAGAAAAAAACAACAAATGATCTGCCAGGACTAGAGGAAACATATTTCTTTTTCTTACCAAAAAAAAAAAAAAAAAAAAAAATTAGTAATCAAACGTTAATTCTGAAATAGATAAATGGGAAAATAACTACACACTCCTCTATATGGTTTTGGCAGTGTGAGCCTGACTCCGGGCTAGAGATGTTTGCTTTCACACCTCTTATTCAAGAGCAAAACCTAAGGGTGGGGGACACAGAGGGAGGAGCTTCTGGGCATGAGGCGTGGAGGCGTTTGGAGCTCTCCACTCAGACATCCTCATATGCTACAGTTGGTAGCTGATTAGTCCTTTGCAGGCTGCAGGGCCTCCGTTGGCCCCTGCTCACTGCTCATTGCACAAATTAGTGAAAATGAGTCACAGCATGTGCAAGCAAGCAGGGCTGATGAAATCCACAGAGGTCAGCTTGCTGAGAAATCCTTTCAAAGGCAAACAGGAACTTCTGACAGATGGAAGAGTGGGAAGCAGATAAAGATGTTTCAGGGAAAAGAGAAAGGTGAAGTGGGAAAAGCACCAAGCTTCTGAGCTCGAAACAAGAGGCCGCCTAGTGAATAGGCGCTCGAAAGGCAGCAAATATTTTGAATTTGCCTTTTTTTCCCAAATCTGTTTTAAAGTAGCTCTTATGCACTGCTAAACATGCATACAATGTTTGGGCTTTTCTGTTCCTTTAATACAATTGTTGTCACTGGGTTGGGAGGACCTCGTATGAAAGCTGGCAGTTGCCTATTCTGATTTGTGGGAAAACTGAAACCCTGCTACTTTGGTCTTTATGAAGGTCCCTGGAATTCTTAACATTTAAAAAGTATTTAAAGGGCCAGCCAAAAATGAAACTGGGTATAAGCAATAACGGAGTCTATTGTAAATGAGATTGTGGAAAAACACTGTGTGTGTATCTGTATATATTGCATGTGCTTTGTGGAAGCAGGGGCCTGAATTTGGGTCTTGAGGCACACAGAGATGCTTCTGAGAACAATGAACAATTGTTATGAGAAATTGAATGTGTGCTAAAATTTCTCAGCATACTAGAGACCTGCCTCTGGAATCAGACATAACAGAGTTTGAGCACCAGTCTTATTCCTTGATATGTCAATCTGGGCCACTAGCTGACCTCTCTAGCTTCAATCTGGGCATTAGCTAACCTAAAACTTCTATTTTATTATCTTACAAAATGGGATGATTTTAATATTTAACTCAGGGTCCTTATGAGTTAAAACTGGTAAAGCATATAGCTCATTGCCTGACCAATAGAAAGCAATCAATAAATTATGATTATTATTATTTTTACTCCTCCTCCTCCTACTACTCCTCCTCCTACTCCTCCTCTTCCTCCTCCTCCTACTACTGTGTTGTACCAAGCCCCTGGCAGTGTCACATGTGAAAATACCAGAAGCCTGACCTCAAAGTGAAAGAGTATGCCCCCTTGAGGAAGGCCAGCACTGGTCGGTTTCAAAATCAACTGGGAGCCAGGGGATAGGAGTTAGAGACAAATCATAGTGCCGATACCCATTTCCCCTCGGCATGGGAGGCACTATCATCTCACATCCTCCTGTACTTTCTGTATGCGCCATCTGAGTTAATGAATTATCAAGATGAATCAGAGGCTCTGCTAGAAACCTTTGCCCACAACTCTTCCCAGATGAGCTGAGGCTTGAAGAAACCAGGATCATACCTCCTTAACCATAGGGAATCATCATCTTCTATGTCCTTGGAAACAGAGTATCAGCTTAGAACCACTAAGTTGCATCAAAGCTGTAAGTGCCAGATGGCTGAGATGCTCTGTCCTCGTCGGAATAGGCACAAAGGGAAGTTCCCTGGATCATTTTGAGGGAAAATAATTAGGACCAGGCTGGTTGTGGTGGCTCACGGCTGTAATCCCAGCACTTTGTGAGGCCAAGGGGGGGCTGATTACCTGAGTTTGGGGGTTCAAGACCAGTCTGGCCAACATAGTGAAACCTGTCTCTATTAAAAATACAAAAATTAGCCTGGTGTGGTGGCAGGCACCTGTAATCCCAGCTACTCAGGAGGCTGAGGCAGGAGAATCGCTTGAACCTGGGAGGCAGAGGTTACAGCGAGCCGAGATCACGCCACTGCCCTCCAGCCTGGGCAACAGAAAAAGACTCCGTCACTTGTCTTCACCAAATGGTACTATAGGACTAACAAGCAAGAGTTAAGTACAAGCAGAGGGTTGTCCCTCTGATCCATGCTTTTCTCTTGTTTCAACTAGTAGACTTCACATTCTGTGAGGACAGAAACCTTGTCTTAGCCATGTCTGTATTCTACCTATATTGAGCAGCATTTGTGTGATCTTACACAGTTCTATAAATGTATGCGGACTTGCTTTTACTTTTAAAGATATCTCTTTTTGTATAAACATGCCTTCATGATCCCGTTCTTAAAAGGCTTGATTCATCATGTAATTGTTTACTTGCAAGATAGATAGTTTATATAGTAATACTATTATTTATTTCTTTTGCCATGTTAATATGGCGATACTCTACAAAAAGCAAGCTATAGTGATTCTTCACCTCTTTGTATCTTTCTTTATTTCATCAGGTATTTCCTTACCAAGAAGAAAAGCAAAATGCAAAATATCCTCAGAACATTTACAGGGTCTTATCCATCTGTGCCCTCCCTAAACGCAATACAGACTCTGACTCAGACTAAATATTCAACATATCTTCACTGAATGAAGAGCAGAGAGGGGCTGGGTAGGACAAAGACCATTTCTAACTACGCACAAGAGGAGTTAGCCCATATGTTCCCAATGACTCCTTAGTCACCCCTCAGAAGGTATGTTCATGGTGGCTATAAGTTCCATGTAAAATGTTAACGTTTACAACTCATTTTTCCTATAACTTTATATTAATATCATCACGTCACCTTGCATTTCCATACAGTTGTCTGTTTTCTTCTCTTAGAGTTTGGTCACGACTGTTATTTTACTCATCTTTCCTCTGCTAAAAAATATTTTCATTGATAATAAACTCCAGGATACCCCCTTTGATAGACCATCCTGAAATTTTTAAGAAAGCCCTTCAAGTCACTCTTTTAAGACAGCCCTGTTACAGGACCATCTTCCCATTGATCTTTATTGGAGTATCCCCAGGGTCACAGGTGTAGCTAGTATGTCCCTGGGTCTGGAACATGAATTAGGTTGGTTTCAGGAACTATGTTCTAGGTGTCACTCCAGAGACTGATTTGGGTAAGAAAGACCCCATAGATTGAGGTCATTCATGGTAACTGTGCAATGGTTATCTGTGATGAGTGCTTGTTCAAAAATAAAAATAGCATCTGTTGGTTGTTTCCAGCAATGAGCTAAAGCCACGAATATGATGCCTCTAATTGGATCGCTCAAATTTCTGGTTGAACCTATGAATTTGCTTTGAAATGGTTTATTCTGGAGATTGTAAATCTACCACAATCCATTGTAATTTTTGCGATGTAGACATAGTCCAAGTTTTCTGCTGCAGTAATGTTGAACCAGATATTCAAAGTGTAAAATCTACCAAAGAATTCTGGCCTTCAGCCCTGCAGGCTCGTAGCTTCACCCTGGCTTAATTCACATTTTTGCATTTCTCTTATGTTCCTAGGCCACGAAGACGTTTTTTCATTGCAGCTGTTTTAATTTTCTCTTTTTAGCATTTTGTTTATCATCACTAGGGACTGGAGTCGTGGGTGAGGTATGATCACCTCCAACTATTTTGACTGGAAGCTCTAGAGTTGCCTTCAATTGACTCCTAAGTGTAGGGTCACCTTTGAGCCTGCCTTCATCATTTTATTACAATAGTTATTTCAATAGAATATCTTTATATCGACTAATCTTTACTTAACTGACTTAATATATCATTGAACTCTAAAATACATGTAATGAGACATTCCACATGTTAAGTTCTCTCCTTCAGCAGATTCTCATTAGTAAGCCTGTATACTTCCATGCCCATAAAATGAGTTGTCTACTTTCTAGTAGTCACTTGTATTTGTTCCTACATCTGCTTATGTAGCTATTTTATTTACAGCATTTATAAAATTGGATTAAAATAAACTAACCAATTAAATATGAATATGAAAATAAAGAGCTATTATTATGGAAATTGCATTGATGTGGATTCTTCTGAAGACATGTCCCTAAAGAACCTGCCAACAAATTCTGTAGAGGTAATGCAACTGCAAACGTTTTTGGGGAAAAATAAAAGCCAGAGTAGGAGACTGTGTCCACATTGCTTAGCAAGTGCCTCAGAGTTCTGATCTTGCTTCCAAGGGACTGAACCTGGAAACTGATGATAATATATATGGGTGTGGTTAATGTAAAAGAGTCATTAGAAAGAAGAGAGACTCGAACTCAAAGAGAATACTCTGGCATTACGTTGAAAATTTGTGATCGGGTGTATGTTTATAGGTTTGAAGTTAAAAGAAAATGCTTAAGGTATATTTTGTAATTCCTTTTTTCAGCTCTATTTTTGATTAACCAATCAAACTACAGCAGATGTAAGGGCTTCTTCTATATTTCTAAATGTGAAACTTACCCAGGCTAAAAACTAAAATCTTGGCCGGGCATGGTGGCTCACGCCTGTTATCCCAGCACTTTGGGAGGCCAAGGCAGGTGGATCACCTGAGGTTGAGAGTTCGAGACCAGCCTGACCAACATTGAGAAACCCCATTTCTACTAAAACTACAAAATTAGCCAGGCGTGGTGGCGCATGCCTGTAATCCCAGCTACTCGGGAGGCAGAGGCAGGAGAATTGCTTGAACCCAGGAAGTGGAGGTTGCAGTGAGCTGAGATTGTGCCACTGCACTCCAGCCTGGGCAACAAGAGCAAAACTCCATCTCAAAATAAAATAAAATTAAATTAAAATTAAAAAAATAAAATCTTATTTTCTGCTCAGCACTTACCATTTCATGTCTCACGTGAAGACTATTTCCCTCATTAAAAATTCCTCTCCACTGTTCCTTTTTCAAAATTCTATTTAAAGTTCACCTCTTCCAGGAAGGCATCTCTGATTAGTCTCATCTGTCTTTTTGTTGCCTCTGCCTTATATCCTTTTAGCATACATGGGCTCAATTTGCCTCATCTCAGTTGCTTATTCTTTTTATGTTCTTCCAAGTATTATATGCTTTTCTTTTCTGTGAGGTTGGTTGGTCTCCCTAAATAGACTACACATTTTTCTAAGGCAAATACTGCTTCTTCTCTACTTAGAAATTTCCCGTAGTGTTTTGATAGTACTCTTTATAAAGTGAGGTTACTTGATGTATCTTAACTGACCTATTATTTTAGAAGTTTAATTGAATGCATTAAATAAATGACTTAATATACACAGATATCTTCCTTTCAAATCCAAGTTTTGAGGAAGGCATAAGCAGCTCCCTCAAGCACATTATTTCCATCCTAAAAGCTATAAAAATTTGGTCAGAGAAATGTAAAAGATTTGAATTAATTTATTACTGAGATAATATAAAAGAGGTCTTAACCAGTTAACTGTGTCAATGAAGGCTTTATAAGTTCAAAAGTTCACAGCTGGTTTGGAAATTATGTTCCAGGCTATGGCAGTTACAGAGGCAGAAAAAATTTTCCAACGTAATTCTAACCTTTCAGTCTCTGTTTTAAAACAAAATCTCTGGTTGGAGGAGAAGAGAATTATCTGAGAAAATGAAGTGTTGTCTTCTGAATTCCCTTGCCAACTGACTACAGACTGCTTACCTCGACTGTCAGAGTCAATGTGGCTTCCATAATATCCAGCTTATGTCTGAAAGCAAGATATAAACTTAGGAACTGGCCCAAAGAGTAGCTTATTAAATTTTGTGATATCAGAACAGAGTTTATTACTAATAGAGCTCTCTGTCATTTCAAGTAATCCCATTTCACAGATTGTAGAACTGATTAAGTCAAATGTGGATTCATTTAGCAGAATTTTGTCTTTCCAAACCATAGCACATTAGGGATTGGAGGCAGCATTTGGTGGAAAATGATGTATTTAGTCAATCTTTATGCAATCCTTTGTCCTAGCTGAAACAAGCAAGCTAGTAAGAAGTTTGTCTTGGAAGTGGTCACCAAGTTTGAGGTGCAGAGAATACCCAGGGAAATTTTATTCTATTTTATTTTTGAGACAGGGTCTGGTTCAATCACCCAGGCTGGAGTGCAGTGGTGCAATCTCGGCTCACTGCAACCTCTGCCTTCCAAGGTTCAAGCAATTCTCCTGCCTCAGCCTCCTGAGTAGCTGGGATTACAGGCACGTGCCATCACACCCGGCTAGTTTTTGTAGTTTTAGTACAGACGGGGTTTCTCCATGTTAGCTAGGCTGGCCTTGGACTCCTGACCTCACGTGATCCACCCGCTTTGGCCTTCCAAAGTGCTGGGATTACAAGCATGAGCCACCGTGCCCGGCCTTTCAATCTTCAACATTGAGAATGTGGGTTTGATTTTTAAATGGAAGCAGAGGGAAAACAACATTTACTTTAAACACACTTCTTTTGGAAGCCACCCTTGCTGAGGACACTGCTTCTATAAAGGAGAGAATCGTGTTTCTATTTCTGTTATCAATCAAGCTGCTTCAAAACTACTTTCAAGGCTCAAGCATGGGCTTTTAAGCCTCCTTCCCATGAACAACATTTCCAGGTGATATATTCAGTGGAAAGGGACCGGACAGTATAAACTTTCACCTAATAACTTTAGTATAAACATGGAGGAGTCTCAGAAAACACATAGCTATCCCAAACACCAGGCTGGACAAACACCACCCTCTGACTAAAAGGAAACGCAGAAGTAGTTTTGTGACACGTGCCTACCCTTCTCAATCAGCCATAAAAACCTAAATTTTCCTCTTAGATTCTTAGGGAAGGGACTAGAGGCCACCTATGAGACTACACTTACTTCCTAGTAAGTAATTTTCCAGACAAATTTTCCATTTCTATGCCCAGACACTTGCCTGCTTCTGACTCAGCCACTCCTTGGCTCCCTTACTTCAAAACTCACTCCATAGGATGGTAGAACATCTACTGACAATGTCTAATCCTCCCACTTACTGAGTAAAGATTTTTTGTTTTTGTTTTGTTTTTCATTTTATGATGACTTATTTCCCACATATCCTTCACTGCTTCCCTGAAAGGACTCATGGGCTCTGATATGTGTCTCCAGGAAAAAGCTTACCCCCATCCACCCCGATCCTAAGCCGTTGCCCTCTATTTCTCATCCCTGTAGCTCAGGAGGTGCTTAGAAGCAGCTACAAAAGGTTACTATTTCCATCTCATTGAATTGCTAGGAATTACCGAATTTCCTCATGTGGCCACTTGTTCCTATTTTCTGATGTTTCCAAAGATGACAGCCAATCCCTGAAAACATTTCATTCGTTAAGACACAAATTTATTATCACCACGTAAATTATATATTTGATTCAAAATCCATGCTAAATGGAAAAATTAGATTATTACTATGATCCTGCATAGATTTTATTATTAATTTGCTCATTTAAAATTTAATAATTCTAGGTGGGTCAAATAAATTATTTACAATTGTATTCTGCCCTGAGACACAAATCCAACATGTCTTCAGGTATGCAATTACTCATCGTATATAGCTTCTTTAGAAGTCAAGAGGCTGCCTGGCAAGTAATTATAGGGGGATACAGGACCAGTGATCATTAGTTATCAGGCATCAGTTTGGGATTATTTTAAGTCAAATAGGTTGTTTAAACTACAGTTACAGTAGAAGAACACTAGACGCCTTAATATCCAAATTGTACTTCCGATGTGATCATGGGAAAAATAAGGGGCTGAACAATTTCTCAGCAACAAATTTATAAAGGGTCAACTCAGGGGTTTGAGGAGATTGCTGATATTTAACATATTTTTACCCCACAAGAAGGCAAATGCCATTTAAGCACACATTTCTGGCCATCCCTACAGTAATGTGTAACCTAATAAGGAGCCAGTGCTCCCCAGCTTCCCATTGTCTGGGTAGAGTTGTTTATCTTTCTTTAGCAAGCTCTGCAGAAAGAAGAGCAGTTTTCTAAAACTTAGATGAACAGTCTGGGTTTACAAAATAGCATTTTGGTTTTCTCACAGTAGCAATTTTAGGCGACACTAGTGCTCGGCTAGAAAGCTGAACACAAGTCATAAACAACCATTCATATAACCACCGGGTGGACATGATGATGGAGCCAACTTTTATGTTCAACATCTCCATTGTGAAACCAGTTTGGCATCTGGTTTTGTAAAAGCAGAAGTCAGTTTGTGCAGGGGGTGCTGAAGTGGATTTCTTGCTGTGCTCAGCATCAAACAGCAGGCTGAATTAGTTATATCCAAATGCAGGTTGAGATGAAGAAAGGAACTTAAGGCAGCACTCCAAAGACAGCTTGGTCAAAAGAAGGGCAGATGGAGACTGGAATGAGAGAACTGCCACAAAGGGGTGCAGATCCGCCAGGGAAGCACTGCCCAACCCTTCAGTGGGCTACAGAAATGCTTGTCCCTGGAAATAACTGATCAGGTGTTATAGAGCTGTTTTCTTCTAAAAAAGACTAATATAATTTTTAAGTTTATTTTAACGGTGCATCCTGTTTGAAGACAGTGCTAGCTCCATTTTAAATAATTTGCCTCTTTATATAGGATACTCCTGTAGTTAATAACATAAACCATTTACAACCACAGTCTAGGAACAGTCAGTATGAGTGGATTCAAATCCATTCTGGGAATACACTGTTTTCTTTTCTTTTCGTGCTTTCCATACACATATATGTATCACCAGCATTTAATCTTCTTCATCCTTTTCCAACGAATACAATAGAACGTAAATGTGTATGTAATGCCTATTGTCCTTTAAATTATTTTCAGTGCATAAAAATTCCAACCTACACAATTAGTGGAATAAAACTATATTTGCTGTGCACTCATAGTAATTTAATTTTTAACAGACTTCTATAAGTAAATCCACTTTCTTTTCTCTGTCTTATAAGAATTAGAATTGTAACTGGGTCAATAGATGAATTTTTTGCTGAAATCCTGGAAAACTGAATTTGGCTTTTTAACAAATCTTCTCCAGCTGGATAGGAAGTGATGCCCTCTGTTTAGCAGCCAGTTAACATAACTAAGATATATATCAATATTATAAATCAGCAGGCATATTGAAGGAAAAAAAATTAAAACAAGTAGTTTTCTTGGATGTAAATAAGAATACAGGAGGTAGATGGGAAAGGAGGAGGAGACTCTGAAAAGAAAATAGAAAAATGGAGGTGGAGTGGGAGAGGAAACGAAGGAAGAGGAATGGGGGAGGGAAAGGGAATGTTAGCATGAGGCTCCATAGTTGACAAACAGTCAACGGAAAGACTTTCTTCCCAAGATTGTAGTTGTTCAACACCAACACCATCCCCTAATTTCCTACACCCTCAGATTCACACTCATGCTGTGCTCAGCTTCAACTGGACTGATCTTTTCGGAGCCAGGTAGATTTTGTTTTCACAGCATCTATACCACCTGGAGACGTCTAATCTCTTAAATATTAGACTCCCTAGCATGGCTAGTCAGCTTTTCAGACATGTCACAAGGAGCAATACCAACAAAACATAGTTAAGAAATAAGAATGTCACAGATTGCAAATACTATATAAGATCAGAGGTGAAAAGTTATGAAGTGCCCTGTGGGAAACAAGAAAGAGAGTAGTAAGTAGCTTGGGGCTAACTACCCATGCCTGCCTCTGCAACAGGTCTACAACAGAGCTGCAGAAACTAGTCCTTCACTTGATCAGGAGGAGTAAAGACATTTTAGCAGCCATTTTCTTACCTTTCCCACTCAGCCTCAGTGCCCAGATCTAATAGATGTTTCTATATCTGGTTCCTAGAGATTTAGATGGCAGGAGTAATAGGGTATCTAGCCCTAAGATGGAGACATTTGTATTTTGTGCTTGCTGCTCCTCCTCTTCGTTCCTGCACAATAACCCTGGGCCTGAGGACAGATGCTAAAAGGTCTCAGGAATCACATGGAAAACCCTTATCTTAATGGAGTGGGACTCACATGTAGTGGACACAGCCAAATCAAGACTTAACATCTATTGACAGCTGGCCTTCATAGGGTCTTTCTAGACAGAGAGGAAATAGAGAACTCTGCTTCCAGGGAAGCCAAGGAGGGAGGAATAGACCTGAGTCCGACAGAATCAGCGAGGCAACGAATTTCACCAGCTGTATGTGGCTTGCACTTACCCACTGCCATTCCTGCTGACTAAACAGCTTCCCCTAAAGAATGGAGAAGATTCAGCCCTCACCTTGACAATGAGCTCGGCCACAATTTTCTGCTTGATTCTTATCCCTTTAACAGACGCAAGGAAGGGTATCCAGAGATTTGAGGACTTCTCTCTACCACCCTCTGCAACTCCAATGGGATTTCTTCCATGAGCCAATTTGTGGATTCTCGTTCCATTGTTTTCTCTTCCAAATAAATGTTCCAGTTCCTTAGCTTAATACTCTTCCCATTTATTATGGATAATACAGAGAAGTAGTTATTAACATACGTACTTAATATTGATGGTGAATAAGTTGGGAGCACCAGTGAATGTTATTCTTTTTATTTGCTAGTATTCAGCATTCTTTGCCCTAGTGCATGTCCAAAATAAAGTTGCTTTCTGCCAGCTAATCTGGACATCTGCTGTGCTTCAGTGTTTAGCCATTACACGGACAACAAGTTATTTACTGCTGAACAGTTTTGCCATGACCCCTGCTCATGGTCATGCCTAAAAGGCCCAGTGAAATGAGAGAAACCAATTACTTGCCTTTATCCAACGAAAAGGTTAGCTTTTCCATTTAGATTGTTTGTTCAAAAGCTAGGGAAACGTTTATACTAGAGAAAACACAGGCTTTGGTAACAATTAGAAAAGAACAACAACCCTGTATGAAACAGAGCCTGGAATTTGCCAGGAAACATCACCAATAACAATAGTTCAGTAGCTATGTGATAAATAATAATATCCAGTTACAAGGTTGAGAAACACCCAACTTACTCGTTCACATATGGACAGCTCCTAACATACTATAAAGGTAAATTCAATGTGGATGTGGATGGGTATTTTAGAAAAGTGGGATAGGGGAACACTGTTTTTTCCTTTCTCACTTTCTCGTCCTCTAAAAGGGCCCTTTTTTTCTCACTCCAGGTCTCCAGCATCCAATGACACTGGGTTCTCTTCCCTCTTAAAAAAGAAACTCTCTGAAAAGATGCTGATCATAGCCATGCATAAGAGTTAATATATGTCACTACGTACATCAAATATGGGGTATACTGCATTTGTAGTTATCTATGGCTTCTGTCCAAGTTTCTTTTAAAAATACAAGCATTGAGAAACATGCACAGGCAGGGTGGAGAGGAGCCTTCCTGTCTACTACAATCCCACTGCCCATGTGGCAACTATGACAAGCACAAGCGGGTGGCCATATCGACAGCACCTGAGATGGCACCTTAGGACCACCTGGATATTATGGGCTCTAAAGTCACATGCCCTTGGTTATTCGCCCCTTGATTCTTGTCATTGTGCCAGACAATGCAGTGCACCAAGCAGGTGCTTCACAATCAGATGAGAGGTGGCAATGAAGCCCTCTGAAAGCTAGGCTGGGAAGTAAAAGCTGAGATAGATTTCATGCCTATGTGTTCTTCGTAGAATTACTGTTCCGTGATCTAAGTTTGGCATTTAGTGACCTTGTCATCAAAGAGCTGGAAGTTAGGAATTAAAGTTATGTTTCTTGTGACACACAATCTGGATTCTATTTCTTTCCTTAAGCCTGAAAATGACCCTGGGCAGTCCTATGATTATCGACTAGAATTAGCAGTGGAAGACGGTCTAGTGAAAACATAGCTTGGGTGGCAGGAGGATAACATTTATAAGTATCCTGGAGGGAGTTGCTGGAGTTTTCGGGCCAAAGTTTAATGTGGCTGTTTCTCTCCCTTTTGGAACCTGAGGCTACAAAATAAACAACATTGTGGTTTCATTAAAACACTAAATACATGGTGATTTTCCACTGACATTTACCTAATCATGGGAAAGAGTGTACCAAAGGGGCTCAGAGGGCCCCTGCAGACGTGCGCTTTGTAAGCTGTAGCATCAGCAAACATTTGCAGCACAGGCAGGAAGGTGAGCTAAATAGGGAGCTCTCAGGTTGTGTGTATTTTGAGGCTAACTAAATATGGAGTCAGCTTCTGCTTTCCATCTATTTCATTGGGTCCACTTCTACCTTTACAAATAAAAAGAACAAACCAATGTCCATGTTATTTCATCCATCAGTTTGAGTATGTGAAATAAGATTTCCTGTCAGAGAGTGTCCCAGGCCAGGTATGTCTGATCTCTTCCTTGCCTGAAGACGAGGAGAGGCTTGGGAGTGGTGCCAACCAAATGACCTGGGGTTCCAGGTCTGAATTTGATTCTGGCAGTATATGGCTACCAAGAAGAACTATAAACAGATGAAGCTAGAGGCTGAGTGCCATCTGAAGCAAGAGTTCTAAGATCAAAACCATTGCGGCCAAAGCTTTCACCAGGTCCAAGCAATCAGTGAAGAGCTGAGGACTGGGAATGAAACTGAAAAAGGTAGAATTGCTACAGGCAGATACGCTACATTGTAGTGGTTGGCAGTGCCTACATGGGGATTGGCAGTGTGGGCTTCAACATTGACTTCAACTACTAACACGCTGTGTGACCTTAAACGCGTTACTGGATCTGGCTAAGCTTCTATTTCCTCATTTATAAATGGGGAAAGTGTAACTGCTGTGTCATTGCACTGTTGTCATCAATGAGCAAATATTTGCAAAGCATTCAGCACAGGCCTGACAAGCAACTAAGCACTCAATAAATATGTTCTATGACGACGATCATCGTCAAATGCAAAACAGAGCAAGAAGCAGAAAAAGTGACCTAAAGCATTATCTCTAGATGCTTAAGATGACCAGCTATTTTTTTAATGGCTCACAAGTTGTATGGTGATATTCTCATCTTGGAAACAATGGCACACGAGAGTCAACAAGTTGCTCAGTACCACATCTACAGGGACAGAAATAGTTCATCTGGGATAGCACTGAAGGGTACCTGACGCTCGTATACATGAACAGTGTCTTCCTTCTACCCTTTCTGGAGTTTCTGGCATTTGCACTACTTTTAAAAGAGTTTTCTTAGGAAGGTGTATCATTTATTTTGTTCAACAGACTTTTCTGCCTATGTGCCAGACATGAAGATAGGAGTTAAACACGTGTCATCCTTACCTGACAGAAAGCTGGACTGTGAGGGCACTTTTGTAATGAACGAGCATTACAATGGACAGCAAAATGTCTCCAAAATGCCATCCTAGGCTAAGAACTTGGTTTAATGAAATACCTGGATACTGGCTTTTCATAAACTGTGGCCCTAAAGGAAAAGTACATGAGAGTCCATATTGATTAGGGAACCTCTAAGTCAATATGACGTTTGGCATTCTTCGTTTCATCTGGCACTGGACTCACTAAACAGGTCATGCCCAACATCTGGGAACTGACTGGTAGGACGTCTTACCTTCTGTATCAGAGTCCTTTATAAAGCAATCCTGAACTACATCATTCCCTTTGCTCCTTTCCACATTTTCCTCCAGTCTTTCCTCTCCATCAAATAAACATAATACATTATTTATTTATAATATTTATTTATTTATTTACTTATTTTGAGATGGAGTGCAACCTCTGCCTTAGGGTGTCAAATGTTTCTCCTGCCTCAGCCTCTTGAGTAGCTGGGACTACAGGCGCGCATGCCACTACACCCAGCTAATTTTTTTTTTTTTAAGTAGAGACGGGGCTTTACCATGTTGGCCAGGTTGGTCTCAAACTCCTGACCTCAAGTGATCCACCCACCTTGGCCTCCAAAAGTGCTAGGATTATAGGCGTGAGCCACCGCGCCCAGTCCATAATACCTTCTTTATATCATTATCACTACCTTTTTTTTGTTTGTTTCTGAGACATAGTCTGGCTCTGTCACCCAGGCTAGAGTGCAGTGGCTCAATCTTGGCTCACTGCAACCTCTGTCTCCCAGGCTCAAGCCATCCTTTCACCTCAGCCTTCTGAGTAGCTGGGACTACAGGCATGAACCATCAAGCCTGGCTAAATTTTGTATTTTTAGTAGAGACAGGTTATTACTTTGTTGCCCAGGCTGGTCTTGAACTCCTGAGTTCAACCGATCCACTAACCTTGGCCTCCAAAAATGCTGAAATTACAGGTGTGAACCACAGATCACTACCCTTTAATTTATGAAAATTTCTCCCTACTTTTCTCATCACAAACCTGCCAAGTCCTCACTGTTTTTCCATTTAAGTTATTTCAAGTTATTCTTGAAATCCCAAAAGACCCCAGTATTGAAGAGTGAAGGATTGAAACCTTGAGAATGACCAGGTTGCCCTTTGCAGAAGAAACAAGCCAAACTGAGTTGGTTTATGTGTGAGTTCTACCTCTTACTGGCTGTATAATCAGGCTGATTACATAACATATGTGGACCTTTGTTTTTTCATCTGCAAAGTGGGGATAATAAGAGCATCTCTCTCATAGAGCTGAGTCAATCCAGTGCAATGTGCTTAAAACAGCTGCTGGTATTTAAGCATTTCTGGTATCAAGCATTCAATTAGTACAATTTTTTATATTTATTTTGCAGTAGATGCGTCATGAAAAAATGTGAATGCTTACTGCACATTGTGTGTAGATTATCTAGTCAGTATCATGGTGTCTCACTATCTGAAGATTTTCTCTATGGATAGGAAGTTCCTTTATTCTTATGGCAGTAACATATACTTTAGCAGGCGCTGGTAATCCAACACAATCCTAATGTACTAACCTTTTATGTATATGGTAAAACACATCAGTGATTACTATAATGATCAGTAAGGTTCAAAAATGAATCACATTTCATCCTAATCGGTATCTTATAGTAAAAGGAAAAAAGAAGAATCGTTACTTTTGAATTTTAATGGGAGGATTTAAAGTCCTGATAACAGATTGGGATTTAAATTTTCACTCTAAGCCCAACATAGTTAGCGGAAACATCAGCAATAATGGAAAGATGTGGGAGGACAATTTTCTAAGATTTTAAAAAATATATAAACTATTGTCTTTTTCCCCTTGAAAATTTCAGTAGATTGTGAAAGTGTCAAACAATTCAAAGAAGGTGCTTCAAAACCCTCTGAGCCCTAAGCCAGATGCAACTTTCGAGAATGTTTTTACTGAATTATAACACACGTACAGAAAGTGCAGAAATCATAGGCACATCTTTTAATTTATATTCACAAACAGAACACTCCCATGTCACCAGTTCTAGATTATGACCAGCACCCCAGAAGCCACTTAAACGCTCTTTCATTTCCTACCCTCTGACAATAACTGCTATCTTGATATCTAACACCAGCAATTGTTTCGCCTGTTTTAACTTTTATACACGGAACCATAGGTAGTTACCTGGCTTATTTCGCTCCACATTACGACACTGGCCCATGTTGTGTTTCCTTCAAGTTACTTACAGATTAAAGTAACAGTGTCGCTCTCCAGCCACGAACCCACAGATTATTTGGGATGTTCAGTGTGATTGCTGAGGTTCTAAAGGGATCAAGAAGCATCTCTAAGGAAGATTGCATCTCTCTCCAGGGGAAATTTGAAGAAATGTTAAATGCTGGGAAGTAGAAGAAAGTTAGACACTTTTGATCAGATGACTCTCCAATTCTTGCTGTTACTCTGGTACAGACTTTGAGCTTTCAGTGATGTATTTGTAAACATGGAAATTGTAGAGTCTGGGAATATAATATAAGGATTAGTATTATTGAACTCCTACTATGTGGAGTTCAATAAAGGCTAATTTTCTTGCCCTCTGTTAAAAGGCAAAAGATATCCAAAAGAGTGGCCTGGATTGCATGGAGTGGGTATGTGAGGGAAGTGAAGAAAGGAGCCAGGAAATCCTACTTTGTTGCCTAATGATGGTGTTGGAGAATGAGATTTATGGGATGCTTTTATGGCTATGAGACTCAAGTCTTTCTCACCACCAGCTGATGGAGCTGCCCTCATCTCATCCAGCTGCCTCCCTGAATCACTGCATGGGCAGAGGCTTGGGGCTTGCCAAAGCTGGGGAGACTGGCACAGCGCTGCTGGTATTCCATGTCTTAGAGATGACTGTTGCAATGGCTTCAGTGTTGCACACTGGTAGCTAAATACAAAGATGAAATGCTGAGTGCACCTTTGGAAAGAGATTAGAAAGGCTAGAAAAGGCTTGTTCTTCTACTATTTTATGTTGGATCCAAACATTATGTATAAGTCACACACTAAATGTTCTTCTGAAAAAAAAAAAAAAAAAAAAAGGGAGCATTAAGCCACAGGGGGCCCTTGGTCTCTCAGAAGTGTCCTCATCTTGTCAAAGCTAAACTGGAACTTTTGACTATGAGCCAAGACTTGTCAATAAAAAAGCAGAAAGCATCGCTCCAACATTCTTTAATTAAAATGTTAAAGAGATGCCTATGCTGTCAACTTAAATACAGATAGCAGTATTATTTAATAAGGAAGCCAATTGTATTAAACTTTCTCTCTCTCTGTCTCTCTCTCTCTCTGTCTCTCTCTCTCTCTCTCTCTCTGTGTGTGTGTGTGTGTGTGTGTGTGTGTGTGTGTGTGTGTGTGTGTTTAGGAGGAAGGGGAGAATACTCATAATGGCAAAAATCACAGACTAACAGTTTTCCTTTCCACCATTTCCCTTCAAAATAGCTTAAGGTGACTTTAAGCTATAGTTTAGGAAAAAAACAAAATCATAATAAAGCAATGAACAGAAACCAGAAATTAAATGCCCCATAGTTGAGTATACAAGAAGGCAGTAGAACTTTAAAAAATGTGGTTAATTGATGTGACAAAATACTTAGGATTTACTGACTCTCTTCTGATTTCAGTGTTGTCAATACCAAGTAGGTCTGTAGATGACCTGAGGTTTGCTGTCTAGCAAATGCAGACTAGTTATTAATAATCTACTCAGAATAGGATTATGGAGAAATCTGGACTGCAGGCTTTGTGAAATTTGCAATAATAATAGTAATTTGAAGAAGCAGGGGAAGGGGGATAGACAGGGAGAGAAAGGGAAGAAGCAGAAGCATAGGAAGATCCACCAACAGTTATCGTGCAATTGCAAAGTAGCAGACACTCTGGCAGGTGAATTACAGCAAAGATTGTCTCATGTCAAACTCACCCCAACTCTATTAGGCAGATTCAATTATTAATTCCCTTAAAGAGCTGATGAAACAGATGTATACAAAGGCTAAATAACCTTAAGAGATGAGTCATGCATGCCCATTTCAGAATTTGTGCTCTAAAACATTATTTTGCTGCCACCACAAGCAAGACAGAGCCTTATTGGCTGTCATTTTTCTGACCAGAGCCCACCTGGCTAAGCAGTCAGTACTGAATCCATTTCTCGATAAATTTTACCTTAGCTTCCAAATAATTTAACAAGGATTCTATGTGATCTAGCCCTACCCTACCTTTCTAACTGTATCTTTCCTTATACCCTTTCTTGCCTCACTGTCCCCATTGCTTTTGGCGCTGAGGAATCTCTGCCCTCCATAAGCTGTGCTCTTTGTAAACTTACGTCTTTTTACACAAACATTTCTCTTCCTCAAATTCTTCATTCACTCTGTGTAATATCAACTCATCCCTCAAGACCAAGGTCTAATGTCATCTCCTCTATGAAGTCTCCCTTGATTCTTTCAAGCAAGTTAACAGTTCTCTTCTCTGTTTCCCCATTGTACTCTGTGTATACCTCAAATATAGTCTTAGGGCCTGCAGTGTAATTTTCCTGTCTTTATTTATTTCCCTTTGACAGAGAGTACTTTTTAACAAGCAGGGACTATACTGTCATCTCGGAACTCTTACCATGTGTTACTGAACAGATTACCGCCTTTGTCCCTGCAGAACAGATATACCCAGAGCTGTCACACATGGCTTTGCAGGTTCACACTGAACAACTCCAGAAGGTGCCACCCTTAATAATACAATATGAATGGTTCCCCTGGAGTCACAGTGCACTCTCTGTACATCCAAACACAACAGCCCGGTATCAACAATAAGATATTTAAAAATAGGGATGCATATGATAGCTGTGGCACAGGGCATGTACTATATAAAAATAACAGATCAGAGTGACACAATTTGGAATTTCAGTCCAAATCTTTATCATTTGTGATCAGTTTTGTCCCAATTTGAATAAAACATTGACCCTGTAAAAAGGGAGGTCAGTTCATAACTGACCCAGGTCATCATCGAATATCTCTTAAATGTAATATGCTCTGGAAAAAAATGTGGTGGGTTCTGTTTCTTTTTTCTTTTTTTTCTTTCTTTTTTTTTTTTTTAGAGATGGAGTCTTGCTCTGTTGCCTAGGCTGAAGTGCAGTAGCATGATCTCGGCTCACTGCAACCTCTGCCTCCCGGGTTCACGCAATTCTCTTACCTCAGCCTCCCGAGGCTGGGATTGTAGCTGGGACTACAGACACCTGCCACCATGCCCAGCTAATTTTTGTATTTTTAGTAGAGACAGGGTTTCACCATGTTGGCCAGGCTGGTCTTGAACTCCTGACCTCAGGTGATCCCCCCACCTTGGCCTCTCAAAGTGCTGGGATTACAGGCATGAGCCACCATGTCCGGCCCGGATTCTGCTTTTAATATTGTGTCTAACATGACTCAGGCATCAGCAGACTAGTTTCATCATAAATATATGGAAAATTGACCCAGTCAAGAGATTAGATGCTGATTTAAAAACAAATTGCTATCTGGGAAAGAGATATTCACAGCCCTTCTAATCACCACAGAGGAGTTCTTTGGGCTGCAGTGGGGGTGATCCACCTGCGGGAGTCCCTGGGCACCGCCGTAGGGCAGGGACATGAAGATTATTCACACTTCATCAAGCAAAACTTCAAACCCCAGGAAGAGGCAAAAGTGCATATGCTAAGCAAGGGAGAAAGCAATCCATACTGTGCGCAAAGCGTAAATAAAACTGGCTTTCCAGTTTTCACCTTGCCTCGCCAGGCTGTCATCTTAAGGCCTGATGATCAGCAGGTCGTCTCTTTTGCTCAGGTCCATTCCTAATGAAGGTTCTGTCTGTGGGATATCCTCTCGGAGCCTTTTAGGCCCTACCAGGCCAGCTGAAGGGCTAATGATTGGAAGCTGCTTTTAATTTCCTCCCAGCTTCCCTTTTGTTATCTTTCTGCCTGCCATCTCTCAGATGCTTGTACTTGATGGATGCTGTGGAGATAAAGATAAGGGTAATTTCTTGCCTACCATGCTTTTCTTTTGATCTTTTGTGGTTTTATTTTTGCACTTTGGAGTGCAATACTCCTACTGTGCAGCCAGATGTGCCCAGATCCTATTGAGATACAGCTCAGAGCACACAGACCACAGAAAGAGTGTTCTGAGATGGCCGGCATCATTTGTCTCCTGAATCCAGGTTGGGGGGTGGGGAGGAGGGTGGTAGTAGGGGGATGAGGGGAGGGGATAGGAAGTACGTGTGAGGCTTAAGATGAGGAAGCACTGGGGGAGGGGCACTGGAGAGAGGCTGTGGAGTGATGGCATGGTTGGCTGCCTCCTCTACTCACAGTGTTAAGTAATGTGTTTTAGGGGACTGGAATGCATTCTATGTTGGTTACATAGAAAACAAATCACAGCTACTGCACGAAATTCCACATTTGCAGTGCACAGCTATAAATAATGGTCATTATGCTTCTTCTTCTCCGCATCTTGCATGTTGACCCTGCGCAGGTCCCTGGAGCTAGTCTATTTGAACTAAAAATTCCCTTTAGACCTTTTCTTCTATGGTCTCTGGCATCTTTCCAGTGACTGATTATGAGACAAACAGCCATGTAGGCCTTGGTCATTCTGAAGCTGCGATAATACAATCCAGTGAGCTCCTGCAGCGCATGGATTCAGTCACAGGTGGTTCTGACCTGCAGCTTCAAAGGTATGAAAATAGTTCCACAACCTCCTACCAGGACTTCTTAAAGAAGTTTTGTTTCAAAGCAAGTCTACCTGAGTGATGGTAGGATTAACACGATGAACATGCACTGTCTGGCTTGGTTCTGCTGAACCTGACTCCTAACCTAGAAGTCAATGTCTTAATTTAGTCAGCTTCTGATATGGTTTGGCTCTGTGTCCCCACCCAAATCTCATCTCAAATTGTAATCCTCCCATGTTGAGGGAGGGAGGAGACTGGATTATGGGGGTGGTTTCCCCCATACTGTTCTGATAGTGAGGGAGCTCTCAAGAGAGCTGATGGTTTTATAAGCACCTAGCATTTCCCCTGCTTGCCACCTTGTGAAGAAGGTGCCTGCTTCCCCTTCGCCTCCTGCCATGATTATAAGTAAGTTTCCTGAGGCCTCCCCAGCCATGCAGAACAGGGAGTCAATTAAACCCCTTTCCTTTATAAATTACCCAGTCTTGGGTATTTCTTTATAGCAGTATGAAACTAAGTGAATACAGCTTCCTTCCTGTGGTGGCCATGCCCTTCACTTTCCTGACTGTATGCCATCTGTATCACAGATTTTACCTTGCCCTTGTCACTGGCACGGTGATGAAATCACCCCCGGTCAGTACTTTCATTCCACTTTTTTACAAATATTCTACTTGCTTTGTATCCTAGGTCATGTTTTGTTTTGTTTTTCTGGGAGTTGAGAACAGGGACAGCTTCACTGGCCTGCCACCTGTGCTGAGAAGGGCCCCATGCCCTGTTTAACTCTCCATAGATTAATATTACCATCTTGAAATTCTTCAAAAGTTCGGAAAAAGCCACCCCACATGTAATTTACCTTAGGAGCTGAACTCAAATTCATAGAACCACCCCCCTACCCCCACACCTAAGGTCTACTTTGTGTTAGGCTCATAATAAGTGTTTCATGGTTATTCAATTTTAGGATTGTGTTCTTAACATAGGGGCTTGGAGTCCAGTCTCTGAAGCCAAATAACTTGGTTACAAATTTCAGAATCCACCACTGATTAACTCTGTGACCTTGGGTAGGTTACCTCTTTATGCCTCAGATCCTTCATTTGTAAAACAGAGTAAGAGTATCTATCTCCTAAGGCTTTCGTAAGGAAAAGCTGAGTTACAGTACAACTTCACAGAACAGTTTCTGGAATATAGTAAGTGAATACTATAATAATAATAATTACATTATTATTATTATTTGGAGACTTTTTCTAATTAAACTTGACCAGGTATAAAGAGCGGCAGGGTTGAGAAGGTTTGCTAAAAAAGTCAGACTAGTTTGGAGGCTTCACGGTATAGTCATTAGCATGGAAGAGCTTATACTTTTCCCCAACAGCAAATGAGCAGCATGAGACTGTTGCCTTTGGAAGCTAACACTCTCTCTAATTCGACAAACTCAGCCTCTCAATCTGCCAGGCCTTCAGTAACAAGAAAATGATGGAGCACTGACAGTGAAGCTCAGGGGCTTGCAACTGCCTCCTCCCCCTCTTCATCAGGCCAGCCACTGTGGGGGCTTCATTATGGCAGGCCACAGCCACTGCTCTCCTCTCCAAACTGGTGGTTAGGAGGCTCCAGAGAGGGCACTCTGCTCTCTTCCCACTGATTACTATGATCTCCAAGAAGCTGAGACTAGAGTAGATTTCTTTGGGGCTGGCAAGCTCATATAAGAGGTCTGGTTTGGAGGGGGCGGGTGCGGTGTAGTCAGCAGGCATCAGTGCCCGTGTGAGGCAGGGACACCAAGAGGCCAGAGTCTAAAGTCATCCTGGTCAGCAGCAGAACTGAGAACCCAGGGCAGCTCTGCTGGTTAATCTGTATTGGGCCAGGTTCCAGTGTCATGAAAAAAGATTTTCCTGCCTAGGAAACAAGCATCTCCATTCTTGCTATGGAATCAGGAGGCTCTATATTTATACTGCACGCCATTAGCATATTATTTATCCACTCCTTTCCCAGACTAGTATTGCTATTCTCACAGAGCTTCACCAAGGCTGGCGTGAGTCTCTTTCCCCATGATGATTTCCACTTGACTATGTAGCCAGCTGGGCCCTGTCCTTCCTTCCACTTTCTTTCTGTCTCCATCCCACGCATGCCCCCAACCCCCAACTTCTATGAGAGTTGGCTGGTGACATTCCTCCTTGCCAATTAAGGCAGTCTACTCAACTTTCAATAATTTAGAGAAGGTGACCACAGAAATCAATGTTTTGTAATAAACGGAGAACACAGTTATGAAGCCTAAGTTACTCTAACAAGCTCATTTTGTTTTAATGTTTTAAATCTTGGGAATTCTATTACATTGGAAGACTTCGAAGAGAGTGTTGCAAAAGGATAATTACACAGTACAGTTTGTTTCTCAGCCCCAGCTTTACAGAGAAATCAGAAATGGTAGAGTAACACAGTGGAGCTGTTGCAACTTTTTACAAATAAAGAGAAGAGCAGCCATAATGCTGGAGAGAGTGGAGGGGTGGGCAGAGGCTGAGTGGAGTGAAGGTAGTCTGTATCAGAGGCACAGGTCACCCAAAAGAGCATATGCGAGGGAGGCAGACTGGGCTCCTCTCATTCATCTTTTCCTCAAATGCACACTGAGCATTGAATAAGTGATGGACACTGAGCTAGCACGTTGGGAGCTACAACAGGGACAGAGAGCCCAAGTCCCTGCCCTCACAGAGCTGCTAGTCTAGCTGGGAGGCAGTGAGTAGTTCTTACTTAAGTTTGAGCTGAAAGAGGCAGTAAGACACTTTCTACTCCAACCTTTCCATTTTATAGATGAGGAACAGGAGCCCATGAAGTATAGGACCTGCTGAAATCATTGTCAGCGCTGAAACATATTCAGAACTCCTAATTTCTGGTTTAATGCTATTTTCCTCCTTTTGATGTGACTCAGGGAATAATAAAACTTGCCTAAAATATCTCTGTCAGTGGCCTGATGGGTAGTGTCCCTTATCAAGGAGATATGTCCATTTTGACTGAATGAAACCATGGTGTTATCAGAGAAGATGACTGTTCAGGGGCTGTCACAGAAAAGAGAGGGATTTCTCTCTCCACATAGCTGGACCCCTAAAATGCAGAGTGGTGAGTGTGGAACTGATAGGCTCTGGACTCCTGGAATGCAAGAAAGGAAGAAGGAAGAGAAGACCCAGAGGGGAAGGTAAGGAAGAAAACAGGAAGAAGGAAAGTGCCTAGTAGTTACAAACTACCTACTATGTGCTGCTATGCACCTATGCTTCCACAACAAATTCTCATGACAAACCTGCAGAGTTCTGCCTGCTTCCGTTCATGGGGCCACCATTAGCGAAGAGGCAAAGATGGACCCAAATCTAGGCTGGCTGGTTTCAAAGATAGATGTAAACATATGTTTCAAATATCCACTATACCCCCCGATCAAATTTCCCCGTATACGATTTCCTGTGATTTAGTGTTTGATAGTAGCCTTATATTTTAGCTCACTTTCTTTTATATTCATTTGATTTTCTGACTGCTCTCTAAATATCATTAGGGATCCATAAACACCTAATCAGTGCAGGTAGTTGGATATAAATGTTTTTTGAATTGCCATATGAGGAGAATGGACACCTCCTAAATTTTCCTTTGTGTAAACCTCCATGTTCACAGGTTCAGTTTTCCTGAAACAGGACACCCTTGCTCTCTATTAGCCCCTGATCAATTTTCTCACCTTACGCCTGTAGTCTCACGAAGCACTGTCCTTCTACAATAATGGTATGTTCCACATCTGTGCTATCCAGTATGACAGCCATTAATCACATGTGATGACTGAGCATTTGAAATGTGGCCAGTGTGACTGAGAAGCTGAATTTTAAATTTTACCCACCTTGTACTAATTTAAGTGTAAAAAGTCACACTGTGGCTAACAGTTAACACATTGGAGAGCATGGGTCTAAGGGGTTCTGTCAGCATGTTGCTCCCATAGACCTACGCTTATCTGCTATGCAGGCTCAACATTCACTGGGGGAAACTGAAGAATGACACAAACTTACTCTGATATGAACACACAAATGTCAGAAGCAATCTGGTGTAATAGCTTCAGGAACATCCAACATCATTAGCGGACTTAAGGATTCATTAAGTTTTAGAATCCCTTCACTGATGAGCAGGATGCACTTGTCTGATACGGCTAGCTGTGTCACATTATTTTACAGGCAGAATGAACATTCTGGAAAATTTATGTCCTTGTGTAGAAGGCTAGGAAAATAAAAAGAAAAGAAACTCTCAACCTGAAGGCCTACGGAAAACACAAAACACTTCTGAAATCTTTTGTGGGGCCAAAATCACACCAAGCAATGGATGTGAATGTAATCGAGTATTGTCCAACCAACTTTCAGCACAACCACATCAGAATCTCCTTTAAAGCTTTTCCCACCTTCCCCAGCTCTATTTGATCCCCTCAAAACTACGCTAAGTTTCTAGTATTCCTAGTCACCTTGCCATAAGATTGGAGCTAATTCTGAAAAGAATCTCTGAAAAAAAAAAAAAAAAAAGAAAAGCCATTCTATCAGAAATACCGCATTTCTGGTAGTAATGTGAAGAGCATTTTTTTTCTTTTGCTTTCTCTTTTTTCCTATTTTCATTCTTTCAGTGAACTTAGTAGCTATTAATCCCCAGAGAGATTATTTTAGTTGGTATATGAATTTTTAAGGTAACTTTTAGTGCTTGAAATTTATCATAACTATGTCTTCTAATTTCGTAGAATCTTGGTCTCAGAACCTTAAGAATTTACAGTCATTCTGCTTCATTCCTAGAGAGCAGAAGGAGGAGGAATCCCTACTCTGTCTCCACACACTTTCCATTTCCCAGGCAAATAGCAATAGCCCAGTATATCCTAAGCACTTTTCTAAGAGTTTTACACTTATTAAGTCATTCATCCTCACAACAACCTTTATGAAATTATTATAGTTAAGGAAACAAGCACAGAAACACTAAAAATTATTTAAGACCAATTATTTAATTAAGACTAAATAACCAATTCAGTAAGTACTAATTGGGTGTCATATATACACATACACATATGTATAGACATACACACATGTACATATACAGTCACATATGTGATATGTATCCCTATATACAGAAATACATATACACACAGTGATATATATAAATCACTGTGGTAGGTGCTATAAGGCATAGTTCTCACCCTTAAAACATGTCCAGTCCAGGAAGGGGAAAACACCTGCATCCAGATACCTAAGATTCAAGGGAATGACATGACAAATTTCATAAAAGATACTACAGCAGATCAAGTACAGTCAGGAAGTACTCAAGGTGTTCTCAGTATGAGTGTGAAAAGCCTTCTCTTCTGTTCTATGACTCCCTGGAAGGCCCACAGTTCAGAGCAAAGTGGGCACCAAAGGATTGAGGGTCTATTCCCTAGAGACGGACACCCAGAATTCATGTTTAAAAATGGAAAATAATCTCATAAAATAGTTGAATCTTCCTGGGCATGAAACAGCTATAGCCATGATGCCCAACTCAGGGCCCTGCCTCATTGAGTGCCCCCAGAGCTTTCTGCTGGCACTGATAATGTCCAGATCTCCATGCACACTGGTGCTGACACAGCCCCATCAGCACACCACTACTTCTGTCCCATGAAATAAATCACAGCAAGGTGGTCACCTATGCATTGCAGAAACCAGGAAAGTAGAATGCTTCAAGGTGATCCTTTCACCAGATGACTAAGGATGCTTTTGGAGGGTAAAGGAGTAGGAATCATATTTCCTACCATCGCAGTTCATTCCTTTACCTCTTCCCCAAAAGACCATGATAAGCTCCCATGCTTAAGAGGATCTTCACTAGGAAGCAATTACAGTCTCAGGCTAAAACTATAGGCGATCATTTTACTACTCTAAAAAATGTTTTATAAATAAACCTGGGAAGGAGGCACCAAAATCGCTGTGAAAAGAAGAACAAATTATGAACAAAAAAGGCCAAGAAATAGATGGTAGTTACCATGACATCCATAGTGGGTCTTCCATAAGTCATAGTAATCATTGCCTGCAGGAAAGCAGCCACTGTGCATCCAGGGACACTAACGTCATTTTATTCAAGGACTTGAGGGGGCCACCATTCACATATGGTAGCCACGCAATCGTTGGACAAGAAAATGAAGAGTTTGGGGAACAGCATCATCTGCCTTCAGGGAAAACTCAGAGACCTGGTCTAGAATAAACTCTAGGGCTCTGAGAAAATGATTCTCTAAAAATATCAGAAGTCTATGGAAATATGGAGATTTTTTTCAAAGCTATGTTTAAATACATTCAGTAAATCTGAAATATATTAATAAACATTGTTATAATATGTCTTTCTATTAAGAATAATAGTGACAAGAATTCCCCACCAAAATCACCTCTGTGTTGGCTGGACAACCTGATGTCATTGCTAAAAGAGTGAAAATGTTTCAGTCTCTGATATTACCATGTAAACACAGTAAGTGACTGTGGTGGTTAATACTGAGTGTCAACTTGGTTGGATTGAAGGATGCAAGTATTGATCCTTGGTGTGTCTGTGAGGGTGTTGCCAAAGGAGATTAACATTTGAGTCAGTGGACTGGGAAAGGCAGATCCACCCTTCATCTGCATGGGCACAATCTAATCGGCTGCCAGCGTGGCTAGAATATAAGCAGGCAGAAGAAGGTGAAGAGACTGCCCTAGCCTCCCAGCCTACACCTTTCTCCCATGCTGGATGTTTCCTGCCCTCGAACATCAGACTCCAAGTTCTTCAGCTTTGGAACTCGGACTGGCTCTCCTTGCTCCTCAGCCTGCAGACAGACTGCTGTGGGACCATACATATTTCAGCATACTTTAGGCTCCTCCAGCCACTGCTTTTACTGGGTGGCTCTCTTTGGTTTGGTTTGGTTTCGGAGTATTTTGCCAATATATCATGCATAGCCCCATTTTATGTAAGCATTAACGCATGTTCACAATCCAAATACAGAGGTATTGAAGATCATCTGCTCATTTGGGGTAGTCAATATCTCTCTTCCCCTATATGATTATAAATGATTGAAATTTGGTTCTATTCTCATTTATGTATCAAATAAAATTAAATGGTTTGCGTCTGTTTTATACATGTGTACTTGGCAGAGAGTTCAGGGCATTGGCTCCCCTAACACACTCTGAGGCCTTTAGTAGAGATGGATGAAATGGTGGACAGACAAGCAGATGGAAGGATAAATGCATGTGTGGACAGCCTTGACCGAAGAATTTCCTGAAAAAACGATGTCTTACTTATACAGCTGCATTTGAATTGCTATAGGAAACTTTGTTCAGTTGTTCTTTATCCTTCCATGAAATGAGAGGGATGAAGGCATGGTCCAGCCCTTACATCCTATGACACACACCTTTGTAGGGATTCTTTTTTCTTTTTGTTTTCTCTTCTCTCTTTATATAGGTCTGTTTTAAATTCCTCCTCTTCCTTCTTCCTCATCTTCCCACAGCACAATCCCTGGTGAACAAATCCTTCAACTCTAGACTCAAAATCTTCTGATTTTTCCCAGCTTTGACTGTGCTCTCATTTGTGCCCCATACTGTGGGGCACTTCTCATGTTTTAAATTGTTCGTAGAATATTTCGCAAAGTCTCTAGACTGTTGAATTCTGTGGTTTTCTGGAGAGAGGAGAGGTCTTGTCTCACTCATTCAGAACTGGGGTAGAAACCTAGTAGTTATTACTATTTGTTGTTCCTTCCGTTTTAAGGATTATCCTCCCCGAGGCATTTAGGCTTATTTTGTCTCTTGTCATCTCTTTTCTTTTCTCTGACTCTCTCAAATGAACATTTGAAAAAGAGTAAGAAGAGAAGAAAAGGAAAATAATATTAAGACAGAAAAACCAAGAGAGGGAAGACTGAGTGCAATGGGAATAACCAAATACGCAGGGGGCTGCCAATTCCCGTGATTCCTCTGAATTTCCCTCTGGGTTAGACCGTCCCTCTTTGGAGCTCTGAAATTCTCAGAGCTCACTATGCCCACCATAGTATGCAGTATAGAATGTCATGTTTAAAAATACTGTAAACAGAGACTGGAAGAGCAATCTGAAACAATAAAATGTTGCCCTGAAATTGTTTTTGTAATTATAATCTTTGCCCTGGGAAAACATGGCCTTCTCATTTACATGCCCTTCTAGCACAAAGGTCTGACACACTCTGAGCTATAATATAAATCATTAGAAAAGGCTGCTAGATTTAAGAAAGCGGTTCTCTAACTCTATAGTCAAGTGTATTGGGTTATTTTTTCCTTCCCAAAGGTGGCTTAAACGCTATTTAAGCAGGTAAGTGTGGTCCTAAGAGAAAAAGCACACGAATGGGAAGGTTACAGGACACAGAAAATGGAGTTAGAGCAACCCAGATGCTTGCCTCTAGAAAGACTACAATGGTAAAACACATGTCTGACATGTGTGAAAGTCTCTTTCTCTTTCTCACACATACACACATACAGTCTTTACTCTGTCAATCCTCAAATCTAAAATATTTTTTCCACTTCTGATCTTTGATTTCTGAATGTCTTTCTTAGGCAACATCATTACAAACAAAACATGAAGCTTTTCATTTGTATGTAGAAACAAAAGAAAAATAATAGCTACACTAAGAAATTTTAGAGGAGGTAAAGTTATCATCTGCATGTACTATTTTCTTTTTTAATTTAATTTTTGTTTCAACATTTTAGTTTCTTAGTCCTCTTATCTGTATTTAATTGATTGAGAATTCCGTTTATTCATTTATTACCCCTTTCCTTCTGTCCCAACTTCTGTCTCCAGCTCCCTTAACCTCTCCCTCTTTTCTCTACAACTTGAACATCAAGTTAGACCTCTGAAGAGAATAATTTCAGAACACAGAACTAGGGTACACAATTTAGAGTTTGGTTCCCCAGATGGAAAAACTAAAGCACTGCCATCTTTAATTCCATGTTTAAGTACTCCTTTCTGGCCTCTTAGATCTTCTCCTAAGTTGATTTCAAATAATATGTAACATATCTGATGAATTCATGAGAACAATTTCACAAATCTTTGAGTGATTTTGTCCCGTAGGGCTGAAGACACACATTTAAGGCAGCTTAAGGCTGTTAAGTAAACTCGTTTTGTCACCTTTTTTTCCTGCCCATGAGCTGCCAGCAATAGAGAGACAGTGTGGATTGCAAGGCCTGTTGTTGACCATGCAAGTCTGCTTGGTGCGGAGTGGCAGGAAGCCACATTTGCCAGAACTACCATGAGCCTGTATCGCTGTGGGCACCATTCAGCTGATGCACACTAATCCCTCCTCATTGTAGTGAGATACTTTTGGAAAACTTTCGGAAATATGTGTATATATGTGTACATATGTGTACATAAAATCATGTGTGTATATACATATATGTATACATACACACACTTCTTACATATATGTGTATTATTTATATATGTATATATAAATAATATATATGTATATTAGTTCTTTTTCTGTGGAATTCTTAAGTCATCTCTACTTAAAAACTCTCTCTTGTTCCATATATATACAGATATATGTACATGCTCTCTCATTCCATATATACATATTCATATATACATAAGCTTTCACATTCCATATATAAGCTCTTTCATTCCATATATAAGCATATGTATATATATATAAGCTCTCTCTCATTCCATATATAATTCTTAAGTCGTCTCCACTTACAAGCTCTAATTCCATATATATATATATGTATAGAAGCTTTCTCACTCCATATATATAAGCTCTTTCATTCCATATATACATACTCTCTCATTCCATATATATATATATATATATATATATATATATATGTATGTATACATATACACGCTCTCATTCTCATTCTATATATATATATATGGAATGAGAGGGCTTATAAGTGGGGATGACTAAAGAATTCCACAGAAAAGAACTAAATAATATTTTGAATTCTTTTTTCAGGAAACATATCTTTCAAAATCTTGAAACTTGTCTTAATATTCCTCATAATTGCCTGCATATCTCATCTCTAAGTCAATGCTTTCAATAAAAAAGAAAAAGATTCTGCATGTAACAGTCTTTAAAACCTTACCCAATGTTTTACACAAATGATACAAATTCAGCTTCACTGTTGCCTTTAGGAAAAGGACAGTGCATTCATTCTTTCTGGAAAAATGTTTACTCACTACCACTTTTAGACATTGCCCCAGGAGCTGTGGTGGACTCAAAGATGAGATATTCCCCAAGTTTCAGTAGTTTATCTTCAAGCTGGGAAGATCAGATATTAAAATTTAAAATATTATCATAAGGGTTACAAGGAGATGTAACATGGTATTAAAGTTCAGAGGATGAGGAGGTCAATTCATCTGGATGAAATCACAGAATTCTTCAGGAAGAAGGTAACGTATGACCTCAGTTGACACATTCGCAATGGAACGGCATGTGGAAAGGTCTCCAGGTAGAAAGCACAGAATGTGCAACTCTTCGTTAGAAGCATATGGTATAGGGAAAAGTGGAAGAAAAATCATGTTCTACCATGAATGCCAGGAAAATAATTTGATTTTATTTCATTGGTTCTAGGCAGCCCTTGAATTTGCTCTCATTATGAATTGGGGAGGGGTGAGGGGTGGTTTTCTAAATAGAATGCAGTTCTAAAGAAATCTAAGGCCTCCATTACAAAGACAAAACACGTAACTCTTTAAGAAATGTCAGTGTAATTCACCATCACAAAACTCAGGATCTTTTGTGAGGCCCTTGGGGTAGCCTAAAAAGGTTAATCCTCCAGACTTCTTTATGAATAGAATTTGAACGGATTCAAATTTACACACACACACACACACACACACACACACACACACACAAAATAAACTGCCATTTGAAAATAAAAACAAATCAAGACCCTAACAGTACCTCTCACAACATCTGTGTAGAGTTAAATAAACATTTGTATAGAGGATCACATGTTAGATATTAAGGTCCCAGTATCCAAACTATGCACATTCAACAACCATTTTATGAAATTCTGTCAGCCTTGTTGTATCTACATGATGCTAACTGCATAGGCAGGAAGCAAGCAGATAAACCCTCTTGGGTGACTGTGTCTATTAGCATAATATATCCAATACTGGGAGTATACTTCATGTTCAAAAAGTCTTGCAGTATATATACTATTCAATTTGACCCTCAAAACTACCATTAAAACTGTCAATCAACTAAAGCCTTTACCCCATCTCTTTTATCTCATGAACTGGAGGTGGCTAAAAGAATTCTAACTAACTCTCTTCAGCATCCAATGTACAATTGAGGATGGAGTTAGAATAATTACGATAATTGATCCAGAATAGAAGGTTCTTCATCCATTCAAGGTCAGCTCCTCATGGGCCTACCCGCTGCCTCATTAGCCCGAACTACATCCATCCTCTGATGGGGCATTTCCTCTCTGAATCAGTCTCGGCCATGAAGAAGGAAATAACAGCGTGTATTCAAGGCTGCTACTCTCTTGAGTTTCCAAGGCAAGGTAGTAAAGATAAGACAGCTTGTTAAAGATAAAAAGGTTATTAGTCTCTAGATAAGACATCTTATCTTCAACACCTTCTCCTACTTTAATATTGAGTCTTTGTCAATGCAGTGACACACACCTTGATGGAAATCAGTCAATTATTCAACTGTTTGGTACCATATAAATGTAAAGAAATATAATAAAATAAAAGATAAAATAATGTTATTCACTTTGGGTTCATTACTAAAATATCATTTGTAGTAGTCATTGTTTCACTAATATTAATTTTTCTTTTATTCAAACACAATTTCTTTACTTTCAGTGGGAAGCAGATTTCCAGTTTCCACATTTATGTGTAATATATGATGACTGTGAAAGTTTAAAGGCATTTACTCCTTCAGGAAGAAGACAGTTCTTATTTATTTTCAGATCTACCGGATAACAGATTTTAAAATCCTGTTTTAATTTTATTCTCTTAGAACACATCATTTCTTTTGGTCAAAGCTATATTTTCCATTTTATTTGGATGACAGTTAAACATAGTACTTTCCTCCCAAGAAATCTTCCATGTCAGAGCTATAAAAGAATATATGAAAGGTTCTAAATTTTCAGTTGTTCACCAGATAGTTCTGAAACACCCTTACTTTTGTGTGAGGCACTGAGTTGAGTCATGGTTAGAACACCAGGAAGACTCAAACATAAATTTAGCCCCCAGGGAACAAGTACAGTAATTCAGGTCATAGGTAATTACACAAAAAAGTGGGAAGTGGCAAGTGATATGGTAAAGGAGGTGCAGGTTTGAGGGACAGTCTAGCCTGTTGGTTAGGGAGAAGGTCTAAAACTAGCCACCTGACCTTGGATAATTGTTATGCCCTCTCTAAGAATTACCTCTTAGCTGAATCAGGAATAATAATAGCCCCTACCTTATGGGGTTGTTCTGCAGATTAAATGAGATAATGTACATGAGAGAATTTTCATATTAAAGAACACACATTTAATATTTATCATCATTATTGTTAGAGTAGAAACAAAAGCATCACAAAATGAGACGATGCACTAAACTGCTTATTATAGTGCTAGATTAACCTTTAGAAGTCAATCAATAGTTTACAATGAGTAGTGATAAAAACAGTAATACATATCTTTATCTACCCAGAGACAGATCATGTCATACTTAGGGAATTCTTCAAAGAATTTTGACATTTGAGTTGACCCTTTAAGGACAGATATGATATAAACACACAGAAATGGTGAGAAAGAACATTTTCTTTAGGAATAAGGTGATATGCAGAGAAACAGAGACAAGAAAACACTGGGTATCCATGAGAGATAAGAGGCTGCTTAGCTTGACAGCTGGGCGGGGTATTTAATGAAGAGTCAGGCTGAACTGCTAATATCCATCCAACAAAAATGTCTGACCTTGATTCTGACCATGACTCTAGCCAATAAAAAGCACTTCAGGAGTTTGGCAATGAAAGTTGAAAGTTATCATATAAGCAAAACAGTATGTCATAGACATGATATACAGTTCCACCTCTGAACAGGTACAGAAAACCTTACAAACAGACTGGCCTCATGAGTTAAGATAAAGAAGCCACTCATAATACCATTTTCCTTAACATTTGTATTTTCACTAAAGTTCAAACAATTTGAATCCACAACATCTGTCTGAAGCTCAATAGCTAAAGCCAAAACAGCTTTAAAATACTAGTTGTCCATTTTAAACATATTTTAAAATACTAGTTGTCCAATCATTTTAATAAAATACAAATGAAGCTTTACCATTTTTAATAACAGAGATAAGAACAAGCTTTTGCATTGGAAACATTTGGATTTTTGTCTCCTCTGCACAAAAACAGACACCACAATCGTGTTTAAGTGGAAAGCCCAGGTATATGGAGACGGCTGGTGGAAAGGGACAGAGAGATGACTGAAGGGTCTGTGGTTTGCTGCTGTCATTTGAAACAAAGTGGTCATGTGAAAATAAGCCCCTGCTAACAGAATACCTTGAGTATCCAATTTCAAAGATATTTAAATATTTGACCCCATGTTCAAATTACTGTTTGAAATTAAATTTTCTAACATTTATTTTTATATGCTCTATGCAGGATATGAGCCTGATGTATGCAAGCCCGTTATTTGCTGTTTCTGGCCTAGTGACTGCCCTGGTTAAGGAGTTCAGAGCAGGTTTGACAACAGTAAAGGACTATTTTGATAGTGTACTAATCTAAGAGCAGTTAAATTACTAGAAACCTGATTTGCTTTAGAAATTATTAGAAACTTGATTTGAAATTAATATAAACTTGATTTGTGATTAAGGGATATGACTGGGTTATAATGAAAACACTTATGTGACCACATACATATATGTGCACACACAAAAATTTTCCCAATGATGTTTGACAAATGAAATACTCTTGTATTATGCTGATTTCTGAAATGAGTCAACTGTTCTGAAGTTGACAAAAGGTCATTCTCCAATAAGAGACCCCGTTTAGTTAATTTCCTGTTGTTGTGTTGTTGCCGTTGTTGTTGTATACTACACAGTAATGGCATGAGAACTTCCAAGGTTATTTCATCTTCCATGGATGAGGAGTTTATCTCCATGTAGTAATAACCAAGATTAAGTCAGTATTTTATTCTTGAATATATTCTACCACATTAGCATTGAGACCAAATTTCAATTTACTCCAGGCAGTTACCAAAATCTGTTTTTCTATTAGGCTTTATCTCTAGATCCATATTTTTTTATAATGATCTCAATTCCACTTTCTTTTCCGCATCTTTTGGTAATAGCAATCTCTGCTTAAATGCAGTTAAAATTCATTGTAGCACCTTATTTATACTACAGCCTCATACAATATTGGCTACGAAAACAGCATTCACATTTTAAAACATTCAGACAAAGACCCTTCAAGCAGCAGAACTACTGGGAACCACTGGATAATATTTCTCTGTCTTTATATTTAATACATCTTGGCATACTGAATTGGTGGTGGGGCCCACGTCTGCGAATGTCTCTTTTCTGGGCTTAACCAGATGCACCAACATGCCCTGTAGAGTCATGAAGGACGAACAAATAAACAAAAGTGCCTCTGCCTCACAGAGATGTTATCCTGCACCTGCAAAACCTCAAGTAGCATTCTCTGATGATGAAATAAAATCAAATCCACAAAAAGTGCCTTCAGCTTTTCAGAACAAAGTTGTTACCAATATTCCTGGCAGTATTGCTCCTAATGAATATGATTCCCTTCTGTATGGGAGAAGCAGGCTTAGATAAATGACTATGGCTGAACCACTGTGTGTTTATACTGTGTAGACAAAAAAAAAGAGATAAGGTTCATCTAGGTCTGCTCTGGGAGAGTTGGGGAGAATGAAGCTTGGTAGATTATGCCTATGGATGCCCTGGTCCCTTGCTCCAGCCCTCCTATCTCATATCCTTCAAGAGCAGATCAACAGGGTAACTGCAGCAACTCCTTGGCTAAGAACAAGGGCAGTCACAGAAAGGATCTAATTTCTGTAATCATGTTGTTTCCTCTACCACAAATGCCTCTTCCATCCTCTATAAGACAACTCTCATCAGGACGCTACCTAAATATTAACTCCTCTTCAAAGCTCTACCCGAGTCCTCCCATAGAATTCAACCAACACTGTTGATCTGGTCTGGTATAGCAGGAAAAAAATCTCTCTCTCTTTCTCTCTCTCTCTCTCTCTGTGTATGTGTGTGTGTGTGTGTGTGTGTGTGTGTGTGTGTGTGTGTGTGTGTGATGTACTCTTGAGTCAAGGCAGCCTGGCTTCATGAAATCACATATGTACTGGCTTCACAGTTGAAGTTCTCTTATGCACCTCTGAATTCCTGTTGCCTGGCTCATAGTAATACAGATTAAGTAGAATTTTCCACTTGTGGTATCATGTGGGTGCTCAAGAATTTTGGACTTTGGAGCATTCTGGATTTAAAATTTTTGGATTAGGCATGCTCAACCTATAGTAGCAACAGTAGTAATAACAGCCGACATAGGCAGTACTTATGTGTGTATGGTTCTGCTCTGAGAGTTTTACATATCAAGTCATTAAATCCTTATACCATCTCTATGATGAAGTACTAATGTCTCCATTTTACAGATGAGGAAGAGAGATGTTAAGTACCTTTTCCAGGGTCATACCGCCAGTTACTGACATTAGCTCTATTTAAACCCAAGCATTCTGGTTGGCTCTAGAGCTCATGAAGCACAATCAGTATTAAATGAAGCAAAGGAAGAGCAAATTAACAAATTCTCTGTAGGGAATGAGGCAAATATTTCAGCCTTATACCTAAATATATGTGTTAGGTGTGTCACTTAGGATGCAGGTTGAAATTATTCTGACTGGAAAAATTTTTATTGAGCTACATCAAATGAACAAGATTTTAATGGAAGAAAAACAGGGCAAAGAGTGGAGACTTCCCGGAAACAGTATGGAAGCATTTATGCAACAAGATGGAAGGGCCTCAGAAACTCTCCTGTCCCAAACAATGACCCCATAGAACCACAGATTTTAATTTGTATTACAGAAATTCCACTGAATTTCTTAATATCACACCAAGTTAATTCACACTAAATTATTAATAATAATAATTTTCTGGGTGTAGTAGCTCCCATTTATTTTAAAGAGATCCAGTGAATCTGGGATTGTTTTCCAATGACAGATTTGGTAAAAGGGAAAAGGCATTATGAAGGAAATGACTGGACATAGAAAAGACTCCACATCTCATATCTAGCTTCTAAGATATGCCATGCATTCATCCTTTCAGGAGAGGAGCAGATTTTTACTAGGGAAAACAAACAAACAAACAAAAAACAGAGAATAAAGCACTATTACTTTGAATACTCTTATTACCTGTGGGTTTTTAAATATCTCTAGTTAGTTCCAGCTTTCCAGTACCTGCACTGTGATTATGGATGCCCAGTAGATCATTAAAACAAGTGCTGTAGTCTGAAATGACTAGAAATTTTGATCAATAGTCTCAATTGTTATTTGGAGGGACATGGCTACTTTCTCTTAGAAGAGCCTACTCTAATTTTCAACACTGGCTGTAAATAGGTGTCCATTTGTTGGAAGAAGTATCAAGTATGTGAGGTTTGGATTTTAATTTAGATTTTAATTTTTACCATCACTCTAAAGCTGTCCCTGATATTCTAAGGTAATTTGGTTTATCTTAGACTATGTTAAGAAATATACTTTCAGCGTGGTGGCTCATGCCTGTAATCCCAGCACTTAGTGGGGCTAAGGTAGGCGGATCATCTGAAGTCAGGAATTCAAGACTAGCCTGGCCAACATGGTGAAACCCCACCTCTACAAAAATACAAAAATTAGCTGGGCATGATGACGGGTGCCTGTAATCACAGCTACTTGGGAGGTTTAGGTGGGAGAATCGCTTCAAGCCAGGAAGGGGAGGTTGCAGTTATCTGAGATGGCACCATTGCACTCCAGCCTGGGTGACAGAGAGACTCTGTCTCAAAAAAAAAAAAAAAAAAAGAAAGAAAGAAAAAAGAAGGAAAGAAAAGAAAAGAAAAAGAAATATACGTCAGTGGAATCACAAAACCTATAGTAGGACTGCAAGTTGTCATCAATTATACAGTCACCAGCTCTCTGCCAGAGTTAGGGAGAGCTCTGAAAGTATTAACTTCTTTTTTAAATGCTGGAAGAAAAAAATATATAAAAATCTACTTAAGATAGAAACCTGGGACCATTCTTAGATGAAAAGATGTGCTTTTAAAACTCTTTTATAAAATAGAGAAAGAGATAAGCAATTCTTTTATTCGGCTCTTACTATGTCACCATAGAATTTCACTATAATCATTCTGTTTCTAAATTTGAATTGGCTTTATGTGAATTTTATTTAAAGTCATGTAACTCTTCTCTTGTTACCCTGTGCTATCATCTGGTAATTAAACTTCCAGTCACCTCAGCCCTCTACAACACAGCTACAGCCTGAAGACAAAATGATAGCCATGAAAAAAGTTTTAGGGATTAAATTTAAGCTTCTTGTTTTCCACATGTGGCCCAGAGATGATAGTAAGTGACTTTTTTAGACACATGGAACAAATGAAGACAAAACTCTGGTACTGTCAAGCCAAAACCCCTGGTCTCCCGAAGCTATTCCACGGCCTTCCAAGTCTCCATTTTCCCTTTGAAAGGAAAATCTTGAGCTACATGAAAACTAGTCTCATGGAGTCCTAATACTTACTAGGAGACATGAACATATCTGTCAACCCAAACTCACAGATGTAATACGGATGGCAAAACCAGAATTTTTAAACTAAGTCTTTGAGTTACTCTTCCTTTCGGAAATTCTAAATCTGGCATAGGTAGCAACAGGGTTTCCTGATGGTAATACACAAGATGACTTTTAGAGATATGTGTACAAACATTTTGTAACAGTTAGATATTTAACATTTTCATAGCTGTTGTAGGTAAAATTGACATAATAAAACGGCCATATTTAAAAGGTATAGCCTAATAAATTTAGGCATATGTGTATACACCTATGAAACCATCACCATAATCGAGATGAGAACATACATATCAATCACTCCCAAATGTTTCCTTGTGCCACCCCCATACTTGTCCATCCTCAGATAACCACTGATTTCTTTTCTGTCACAATAGATTAGTTTAAATTTCCTTAGACATTTTTGTGAAATATAATCATGCAATACAGATTCTTTTTTTGCTGTGGCTTCTGTAACTCAGCTTTATTATTTTATCAATTAATTCCTTTATGGGTCATGTTTTTAGTGTCATATCTGAGAAATCTTTGCCTAACTCAAGGAGACAAACATTTTCTCTTACATTTTCTTCTTGAAGTTTTATAGTTTTAGGTTTTATATTTGGGTCTCTGATCCAATATTGAGTTAAATTTTTTGTGTCTCTGATCCAATATTGAGTTAATTTTTTTGTTTTGTATATGCTATGAGGTATAAATCAATTTCTTTTTGCATGTGGCTATGCATTTATTCTGGCACCATTTGTTGAAAAAAAATTTACTTTCTTTGTTAAATTGTATTTATTCTTGTGTTGGAAATCAAGTGTCCATACATGAGTGGATCTACTTCTGTACTTTCTATTCTGTTCCATTGATCTTTTCTACTCCAAAACCACAGTTTTGATTACTGTAGCTTTATAATAAGCCTTACAATCTATTAGTGTTTGTCCCTTATGTTTATCTTTTTCAAAACCATTTTATCATTTTAGGTCATTTTTTATTTCCATATGGATTTTAGAATCTGTTTGTCAATTTCTACAAAAAAGTCTACTGAAATTTGATTTGGAATTGTGTTGATTGTACAGATTAATATGGATAAAATTGATATCTTAATAATAAAGTTTTCCAACTCATAAATACAGTATATTTACCTATTTATTTAGGTCTTCTTTAATTTCCTTTAGCAATATTTTGTAGTGTTTTATCAGCCAACTGAAACCTAGTTTTCAAGGTTTAAATTATGCATACTTGTTTCAGCTTTATTCCAAAGACCTTCATATTTTTGATGTTATTTTAAATGGTTTTAATTTTTTATTTCAATTTCCAAATAGTCATTGCTAGCATATAAAAATGTAATTGATTTTGTATATTGATATTATACTATATAACTTTGCTAAACTCACTTCATTCAAGGAGCTTTTTCCACTAGGTTTTCTCCATAGATATTTATGTTGCCTGCAAACAACAGAGTTCTACTTCTTCTTTTCCTTCCAAGATGACCTTTTCTTCTTGCCGTATTTTGCTAGTTAGAACACCCAGTACAACACTGCACTGACCAGTACTTAACTGAATTCTCAAAAGAGATCCTCTGCAGATCTCTAGAGTTCTCTTCCATGTGGTTTTCTCTTTTCAAGACTTCTGTCCTGAGAACTTCAGCCACCCTGGTCTTCTCAGACTCTCAGCTTCATACCCTCAACACAGGGAGCATACCATGATCCTCCTTGGTTTCCCTCCCTGCACGGTGGCCTGGAAACTCTCCAAAGAGTAAACTGGAGCACTCACAGGCCCTACCTTGCTTTTTCCCCACCCCTCAGGAATCACTGTCCTTCACTACCTGACATAAAGTATCTTGAGAACCATTATCACATATATTTTATCCATTGCTACTTGGTTGTTTCACAAAGAAGTGTAAATCTATTCCTTTTTACTTTATCTTGGCCAGAAGCAGAAGTCCTCAGATATTTAGTGCACTAAAATATAAATGGCAGCTATACTAATAATATAGTAGTGATACAATTTCCTTTTAAAATAATTTTAAGTAAAAAAAATCCAAATAGTCAATTAAAAAAAAAAAAGAATTGTGTATAATAACCGAGATTAAATGGATGTGGCAAAAAACCTAAAGACTGTTCAGTGAAATCTCTACATTTGGGGAGCCCTATAACAGGGATTAAAGTAGCGATAGGTGAGGGCTTACACTAAAAGGAAATCAACAGGGAAGATACAGGTAACTCTAAGCAAAGAAGCAAACGTATTAGAAGTCTTCAAAGTAATTTGAGGGCTGGGTGCGGTGGCTCATGCCTGTAATCCCAGCACTTAGGGAAGTTGAGGCGGCCAGATCACTTGAGGTGAGGAGTTGGAGATCAGCTTGGCCAACATGGTGAAATCCTGCCTTTATTTAAAAAAAAAAAAAAAAAAATTAGCTGGGTGTGGTGGCACGTGCCTGTAATCCCAGCTACTTAGGAGGCTGAGGCAGGAGAATCACTTGAACCTGGGAGGCAGATGTTGCAATGACAGACTGTGCCACTGCACTCCAGTCTGGGTGACAGAGGGAGATATTGTCTTAAAAAAATAAAAAAAGTAATTTGAGCTCTTTAGTGTAGGGTCAATGAAGCAAGCACCCAGCAAAAGTTATTTTAGTAATCACTGCACTAAGATAACTGTTGCTCATAATGATAATTTTAGATTTTAACAAAGGTTAAACTATGTTCAGAATACTATGCTAAAGTGAGTAATGGTAGTACATTTTTAAAACAATAACCATTTGAAACATTTTAACAATAAACACTTGTTAAAATTTCCTGCTTAAGGAGGTAAGACAGATTTGCAGAACTTACTCGCTTAGAACATCTTAATAGAGTTTCTTGAAAACTACAGAACAAGATGTTATTGCTCATTACTTCTTAGTTGATTAACAGTTGTTACAAAGAATAACTTCAGATAAAATAAATTTAATAGAGTTTATTTGAGCAAAGAACAACTCATGACTCTAGTAGCACTCACAATCAGAGGAATTCAGACTGCTCCGCCGCAGTGCGGGCAACGAACTTTTAGGCAGAAAGAAGACAAAGGGGATGGACATGATTGGTTTAGAGTGAAAAGACTAGTTAGAGATTAGTTGTTGGTTTTCACTAGTTGGGTCTTTAGTTTCCTTGTACTGTTTACATTAGGCTCCAGTCGGCTAACACAGGAACCTAAAGCACTGGGCTGTATCAGGCTAATGGCCTTCCTTTTGGATTTTACTGAAAACAAACAAACCAAAAAAAAAAAAAAAAAAAACCAAAAAAAAAAAAACAGGGTAAAGTATGTGCTAGGTCCGACATGGAATGATTTCATTGAATTTAAAGGCCCAGAGTTGGAGTAGCTCAAAAGCGTCTGGCACCGTAGTGATCTCTCAGATCTGCAGGTGAAAGGAGGGAAAAGGGTGGGGGGCAAACTAAAAACGAGCTCACTACTGGGGAAACTGACCTTCCCAGAAGGCACAAGGAATGAGTCTGAAAGCAGTGTCCTCTGAAGCCCTACAGCTAGAGAGTTTACTTTGAGTAATGTTTTCTGGAATAACAAGTGCCTCACTGAAACTGTATGAGAATCACGACAGACAGATTCTTTCAATCCCACAGAGCTATATTTATTTATAATTTTATAGTTAAAAAAGTACTCAGTTACATCTCAACTTTAATACCCAGAAAAATTTACAGACAGAGAATTATAATTATCCGTGTATTATAGACAGGAAGGTTCTGGGAGAATGCAACCTGTCCACAATCATACAATTGCTCAGGGGCAAGACAGAAATGAAAACAGACCTTTCTCTTCCAAGCAAGTGTTACTTCCAACATACAGAAATTAGTTGGGGTGTCATTTTTAACTCTACTTTTGTTTTGTTTTGTTTGTTTGTTTTTGGAGACAGAGTCTTGCTCTGTCATCCAGGCTGGAGTGCAGTGGTGCAATCTCAACTCACTGAAGCCTCTACCTCCCGGGTTCAAGCAATTCTCCTGCCTCAGCCTCCCGAGTAGCTGAGATTACAGGTGCCCACCATCGTGCTTGCCTAATTTTTGTATTTTTAGTAGAGACAGGGTTTCCCCATGCCGGCCAGGCTGGTCTCAAACTCCTGACCTCAAGTAATCTGCCCACCTCGGCCTCCCAAACTGCTGGGATTACAGGCATGAGCCACCAGGCCCAGCCCCTAACTCTATTTTTGATCCTTTGGTAGTGTTAAAAAAAACATAACCTGAATCCACTGGCTGACATGAGAGGTCTCTAAATCTCCTAAAATAATTTCATATATATGAACCCTCTTTTCTGTGTGAAGGGTTCAAGGCATTAAGATTCAAAATGGGTTAAAAATTCTACTTATTCTAGATAGTTTTGGAATGATCACTTAAGCTGCAGTCATAAATATCTCAGCACTTGACACTCCCAACAGTTCCTCCCATTCTAATGGCACCAGGAGATACTGAGAATTTCGTCACAAACACCAGGACCTCAGAAAGGAGACAGTGAGGGTGGTGTTTCGGTATCTATTCCAATCAGTGTTTTCCTACTCCTTACGTCTCTTTTGCTTAGGACAGTTTATTTGAAGCCTGGAGCTGTGATGCCACAACATCATTTCACTCCCCAATCTCATGTGGGCATGATATGTCCATCAGCCAGCTGAAACCCACTCCTGGGATTCAGCTGATGGCTTCTGGAACAGAGCATTGGAAAAAGTAAATATTTTCTAGAAAGAATGCTTTTTTTTTTTTTTTTTTTTTTTT
>NW_016805531.1:2087934-2163178 GCF_001698545.2 Rhinopithecus bieti
TTTTTTTTTTTTTTTTTTTTTTACTATAAATGTAAAATCATAGATATGTATTCTTTTCTCCTGACAGCAGGAGCTGACCACTTTTGTGAAAGGGGAAACAGACAGTAGATAACGATCCATGATTAACTGAAAAGGCTGGAGGGTTCCCTGTTCTCCTCAGAGACGGTTGTAGCAGTTACCATTCCAACTGCACCTTCTTCCAGGCACCTTTCTCTTTGACACTTTTTTTTTTTTTAAAGTTAGCACTTAAGTAACTTTCTTTGCCTGGTTCACAGATAACGCTTGTTCTGAAGAATGGTTTATGTGGCTCACTCTCCCGTTCTCCTTAATTTCCAGGCAACCTCTCCAACAAAGGCTGTCACTCATCAGCTGGCTCCCACTTGGCTCTGAGACTGCATTACCATCTCTGCCTACTCTGCTCCATCCACGTACCCTGCTCTTCTTGAAAACTGCCAAGCATGCCTCTACCTCAGGGCCTTTGCTCCTAATGTCCTCTCTGCTTAGAATGCTTCCCCCCCGCCCCCCCAGACAACCACTTGGCTAGCTTCTTCGTTTATTTAGGGTTTTTCCCAAATGTCACGAGATTAAACACTACCCTGTAAAAAACAGTGACCTTATAATTCCCCACACTCTCTATCTCCCCTATCCCATTTAATTTTTCTTTTTCTTTTTCTTTTTTCTTTTTTTGGTTTTCTTTCTTCTCTTTCTCTTCTTCTCTCTCTCTCTCTCCCTTTCTCTCTCTCTTTCTTTCTTTCTTCGAGACAGGGTCTCACTCTGTCGCCCAAGTTGGAGTTCATTGGCATGATAGCTCACTATAACCTCTACCTCCCAGGCTCAAGTGATTCTCCCACCTCAGCCTCCCCAGTAGCTGGGACTACAGGCACGGGACACCACACCTGGCTAATTTTTGTATTTTTAATGAAGATGGGGTTTCACCATGTTGCCCAGTCTGGTCTCTAATTCCTGGGCTGGCCCGCCTTGGCCTCCCAAAGTGCTGGGATTACAGGCATGAGCCACTGCACCCGGCCCAATTTTTCTTTATAGCATTTTCAACATCTGGCATAGTATATGTGTTAGGAAAAACTCTTTCAAACCACATTTTTTCTCTGCTCTCACACCACAACAAGGATCATCAACACAGAAGAATACTGCTGTGACCAGATGTGTGGAGGTTTCCCCTCTACACCAAGTGGGGTATCTTCCAATTTAATTCCAACACTATCTGGAGATGGTGTCACATCCCACGGGTTGAAGGCCAAGAGGTCCCCAAGACCCCTCCCCACCAGATACCAGTCACAAGTCTGGGTCCCTGGAACTTCTGAGTAACTGGCTTCAAGCTAGGGTTCCCATGACCCCATTTTGGGGTTCAATTAATTAGCTGGAGCAGGTCACAGAACTTAAGGGAACACTTACGTTTAGTGGATTATTATAAAGGATACAGATGAAGAGATACGTAGGGTGAGGTATGGGGGAAGCAGCATGGAGCTACCATGCTCTTTCTGGGTGTGCCGCCTTCCAGGAACCTCCACGTGTTCAGCTATCCAGCAGCTCTCTAAACCCAGTCCTCTTGAGTTTTTATGAAGGCTGCGTTACATAGGCATGATTGAAAACCATGTAGCAATGTGATTGGACAAAAAGTACATGATCTAAACCCAGCAAGGCCTGTCTGTCCAGATTTTTTCTTGCCCTTTCTATATAGCATTCCTTCCTCTGTGGTATGCTGCAGGAATGTCTCTGAGATGAGGGTATTTTAACCCACAATCAGATTAGAATCCTGCCTTGGACAGATGAAAGGAGGACAGGAGAAGGTCAGAGGAAGAGATTCTATTCCTAAGGTCTAAAGTGCCCCAGAAACAGTGGATTAAAAACCAATGTATCTATCATAACATCACAGGCTGCCCCTGGTTTTGAACACGGACCCCTACATCAAAAGAATATGCAACTCAAAAGATGCTGCCACATTACTAGAATCTCATTCAGTCATTAATAATTAGTCCAGTCCATTATACAGTATTAATGTCTCCCAGGGTGAGGCTACTCAGGTTTGCAGGCCTACCTTCAATCTTTTTTTTTTCTTTTTAACGTTCCCATAATTTTTTCTAATGTAATTTTTAAAATTTTTGTGGGTACATAGTAGGTGTATATATTTATGAGGTACATGAGATGTTTTGATACAGGCATGCAATGGGAAATAAGCACATCCTGGAGAATGGAGTATCCATCCCCTCAAGCATTTATCCCCTTCAATCTTGGCAGCATCCAAAAATAGCAGTGGTCTCAGCAAACATATAACTTCACTCTTTCAGGTATTTGGTATACTTGCGTTAAGAGACAAGTACACCAAACAGTGGTCTGAACCTCTTTCAAGGTGTAAATATTGGGTTTCCTAAATTAATAACCCATTTATTCATTTCTTTACTCTCAGCTACCAGTTCTCCTTCTCTCCGCTAACACCCAAACTTTTTCCCCTTTGGAAAGGACCTTTGAATTGCCACTGTGTCAGTCTAGATTGCAGGCGGCACCGCTGCTCTAGCAAGTGCCTTTCCTCAGTCCATTTCCATCCAGAGAGCATAAGGTTACACAAGTGCAAAACTAGTGAGCTATTTTTGCCTGCAGGCAATATAGCTGCATTCACTCTTAGCCTCAGTTTCTCTAGATGGGGTAAAGGCACAACCGACCCCCACCAGGTCCTTAGGAATTCTGGGGGAAGGAAAAAATTGTTGAGGTGATTTGGGGAATGAAGAAAAAATATATAGTCATTATTTCATTATACTCCTCCCTTGGCAAGCATTGCATAGTCTTAGCAGCATCCTCCCCAGTCCCCTTCCCCGGATCAACCATAAAAACAGAGAAAAATCTAGTGGGGCACTCCTTGAGTCCTCCCCACGCTGAGTGTGGGCACACTCACGAAGCCATGTAAGCCAGCCTTCATCCTTTCATCTCTCCCTGTTTCAGACAACTGATGCTTCCATTGCTTGTTTACTTCTCTACTAAACTATTACTCGAAGGAGCATTATCTCTCTGCCCATTGTTGGAAATTATGGGTTGCATGGTGTATTCTTTGGTCTGAAGAAATGATGTTTGGCCATCCAAATCCATGCAATATATTCTGTTGTTTTTTTTTTTTTAAATAGCCCTCTGAGCATTTTCATCTTCCATTGTGTAAGCAAAGCCCACTTCAGAGAAAGTGTCTATTCCTGTCAAGACTCTTTGTAGCCCTCAGGGTTATCAGCATCAGTTTTCCCTTGCCAGCTATGATCAGGGCCTTTCCACTGAGGAATCTGCCCCATGGCCATCAACGTTCTCTGTCTTTTTTGCTGATAAACAAAACAGTTTTTATTGACATTCTGTGCCTGAGGATGTAAGAGTAACATGTCTAGATTCAGCCCATTTCTGCACTGCTGCAATACTCCCATATCCCATATCCACTGATTTCATGGAACCAGGTGATTGCCTTAGGAGAGCACATGGGGATATCTGCTTGTTGATTCCAGTCACTTTCCAAAACTGGACTAGGGTTCTTCTTATGGGCATTTACTTGCTCTACCTTAATACACCCCTCAAATTTCCTTTAAATAGGCCAGATTTCCATCATCCTTTTGCCTGAGTATATGGCCACGCCATTGGTCACTGCCCTTGAGTCAGTAAAAACCCAAACACACAGGGGCTTCCACCACTGTTAAACTCTTCCATTACTGTTAGGAAAACAGGATGCCGTCCAACCCACTGAGCTGATCTGTTTTTACCTTCTTTGGACAAAGTAGCAGGCTTCTAAACAGGATGTTGTCCATTCACTTTGAAACTGCTGTCAGTAAACCAAGCAGCTCCAGTGGAGAGCTGATCATGGTGCACTGTCCAAATGTCTATAGAATCCAACAGCACCCTACACAGTTTCAGAGTCAGTTCTAGGGGTAAAGAGGCTCCCTGCCTGTACATATCTCCTCCTTCCATCCTCCAGGTCGCACACTCCTATATAAGCCATTTCCATTGTATTACAAAACACTTCTGGACACTGCCGTCCCTATTAGAGCACTTCTCTGCTATCACCCAAAGCATTCTGGTTATTTCAAGTTTCAGTGTTCTTCATTCATAGGGGTAGCTTCAGCTAATGTCCAATAACAAGGTAGTAAATGCACCTCTAGTGAAAATTCTCCAGTCCAAAGTCCCAGTAGTTGTTGCTGGGAAGTGCTCACAGGCTTTTGCCATGAGCCCCAGTAACAGCTCCACAGATAATTATCAGGTGAAGAATTTGTCCCTACCAGCACTCCAGTTTCCACTCTGCACTATGTGGACTTGGGCAATCTTCCTGAGATTCCCATTTAGCATATCCAATTGCCTGAAGGCCAGGTTTACAGGCCTTCTGTTTTACAGTGTTAGGTAGGGGAAACATTGCCCAATCAGATACAATGTCCATTCCCATGACACAATCAGGTAAAAGAGACACAACCACTTCACACAAACCATGCTGAAATATACCAACTTCATAATCACATAAACCCTTACATTTTTCTGTTCTAGTTCCAGGAACTTCTCTTCTCCACACGCAAACCATTTTACTCTTTCTTGTGCAAAAAGCTTTAGGTGTGGGGCTGGGCGCAGTGGCTCGCGCCTGTAATCCCAGCACTTTGGGAGGCCGAGGTGGGTGGATCATGAGGTCAGGAGCTTGAGGCCAGCCAGGCCAAGATGGTGAAACCCCATGTCTACTAAAAATACAAAAATTAGCTGGGCGCAGTGACGGGTGCCTGTAATCCTAGCTACTTGGGAGGCTGAGGCGGGAGAATCGCTTGAACCAGGGAGGCGGAGGTTGCAGTGAGCCAAGAATGTGCCACTGCACTCCAGCCTGGGCAACAGAGTGAGACTCTGTCTCAAAAAAAAAAAAAAAGAAAACAAAACCTTTAGGTGCCCAGCCAGAGGTTGAGCTAAAGGACCCTAGCCCTTTTGCCAATTTGTATTTTGATTAATCTGCCTCAGGCAATGTCAGATCAGATTTCCCATTGTAATCTCTGCCTTTTGACTTTTTAAGTTTCTCCATACTGGAGAGAATATGGCAAACTGGTTTAAGGCCCTTTTATGCTGGGGGAACATCACAGGCTCCGTCTGGTCCACTTGACCTTCCACAGTGTTGTAGTAAGAGCTCCGTCTTAACCCCATCAATTTCCATTTTATTCACGCCGTTTCTTAGTAACCAGTTAAACATTTCTACCCTGCTTGGATGAGTCCTATGACTCTCCCCTTTTTCTCTTCCCATTTTATTTTTAATTCCTTAGTATCAGTGAGACCCATACATGGAAGCTAAGACCACAAATCAGATAAGGCTTCTTGAACTGTTGATCGTTTCTGCAGAAATAACGTCATATGGGGCACCCATGTAGAAAGCACTCCCTTAATCACAGAATTTACCATAATCTGGGTAACAGACATATTCAGGGGCCAAATATCCCAGTCATCATAAGGCCGGTCCAACATGACTTGCACAGGAAACATATCAGCTGCTTCCTCTGAGACGCTCCACTTGGCATTTAGAGGGAGAGTTGGGCAGTCCCTCCTCTCACTGTAAACTGACTTTACAGTGGCTTTTATTCAGTTCACTACACTGGCTATTTCCTTGGGAATAAACTCTTGTATATCTGGATCATATATATCCATCTGTGATTGTTCAATATGAACTGTGGATTCTGCATCAACCCAAACATGTTCTTCTCTGCAGCATTTAAAACCAAAGACACTGCTCCTAAATTAGTTACTCTCACAATCCATTTTAAAACAGGTTCCTCAGGGAGTTTATGACACCTATCCACAAAATGAGATAATTCCTTTACACTGTACCCTCTAGTTTCAATAGTTTCTTGGTTTTGCCCTTCCCCCATACCGACTAACTTCTTGGTGACCAAAAAAAAGGTCTTTGAGGTACTTTCTGTTGCCTCCACATAATTTTCACCTTTGTGGGTGGCTTTAAGGCTAGAAGCCTGAGCTCAGAGAGACACACATCAGACCTCAGTCCAGCCCCGAGGCCTGACTCAGAATTCTCTTTTACTTTCATTTTAGCTATTATAGATAGCAATAACCAATAGTGTGTTTAGCACGGTTATTATTTTGAATTCTCTTGCATATCCAATAAGCCAATTTCTCAAAAATTGAGACTACTATCATCCTTTAATTCCACTGGTAACTTTTACCTTTAGTAATGGAATGCAGTGTAACTACAGTTTCATACCATGGGTGACTAGGTAGCCACCCAGGAATTAAATTCCTCATCCTCCCTTCTTTCATCCTTCTTTTTTCCAAACCATATGTTTCTGTGGGCCAGGTCCATTCTAGCAAATCCTACTTTTGACACCAATTGTGTAGGAAAAACTCAAACCAGGTTTCTCCTCTGTTCTCACACCAAGATAACAGTAATCAACACAGAAGACTTCTGTGATCAAATGTTTGGAGGATTTTCCCAAATACTAAGTAGCAGATAACAGCTAAGTGTCCTAGAATTCAATCTGACGCTATCTACCTGGAGATAGCGTCAGATTCCATGGGGTGAGGGCTCAGTCCTTAAGACTGCTCCCCCTGCTCCTAGATACTAGTTATAAGTCTGGGCCCCAGAAATTCTGACAGGCTTTAAGTGGGGGTTCCCATAAACCCCACTTTGGGTTTGATTAATTTGCTGCAGTGGCTCTCAGAACTCAGGGAAACACATTTAGTGGTTTAATATGAAGGACATTACAAAGCATACAGATGAAGAGATGTGTAGGGCAATCTAGTGGGAGGGGGCATGGAGCTTCCATGTCCTCCCTGGGTGCACCACCCTCCAGGAACCTCCACATGTTCAGCTATCCGGAAGCTCTACAAATCCAGTACTCCTGTCATTTTATGGAGGCTTTATTACACAGGCCAACTGACAACCATGTAGAACTATGATAAAATAAAAAGTGCATGATTTAACCCAACAAGACCTAACTGTTCAGATCTTTCTGGGCCTTGCTGGGTAGCATTCCTTCCTCTAGAGTATGGAGCAGAAACATCTCTGGAATGAGGGTTTTTTGACCCACAATTAGATTAGATTGCTGCCTTCGGTAGGTAAAAGGAGGACAAGAGAAGGTCAGAGAGAGATTACGTTTCCCGAGGCATAAAGTGCCCCAACATTATAACAAGGACTATGGGAGCTGTAAGCCAGGAACTGTGGATGAAAATCAATATACCTATCATAACACCTCAGCACACATGGATATGTTTACTTATTTATTGTTTGCCTTCCCCCAGTTAAAATGCAGTGTCCATGATATTAAGGGTTTTATCTGTTTTGTTTCATGATGGTCTGCAATAACTAGAAGAGCGCCTGACAAGAGGTACTAAATCAATCTTTGCTGACTGACTGAGTGAATGATGTATGCCATCAAATTCACTTCCCAATATCCCATTACATGTTGACACCTGCCATCAAATCCTAGGTGGTACTTCTGGGTTTGGGACTAATGACATTATTGTCATCTAGATACTCAAATAAGCTCTTACAAAGTGGACTGTGGGGTGTTGTGTATGGCCTTTTGAGCTGAACTACAAAGATATGTTCACTAAATGGGAACTATGTTAGCATGCCTCAACTTACATCATTTATGGTCTATAAATTTTTTCTTCAAGTTTTAACTCATTTTCTTTAGGTTTGGATCAATTCTTCTATTTTACATTATGATATGTACTTCACAACAATGTGGACTATTTCAAACAACAAATAGTCACTCATTAAATTGTAATCTGTTCATCGTGGCTTATCTAGCCAGAATAAGCACTCTAGATTTCAACAGAGGTCATTTTAAACCATGAATTTTAAGAGTCATAAAGAATAACCAAAGGTTGCCAAGCCTATTCTTTCACCTTGCTTACAAATTCCTCCCAATAAAAACAATACACAATGACGACAGTGACAGCTTCCATGTAACAAGTTCTTATCTTACTATTATCTAATTATTTTAGGTTACAGTAAGTTCTTGTTTGACTCTGTTGAACTGTGACTTTCACTGTCTTTTGTCTTTCCAGCTCGATAGATGGGCATTAGTTGTTGGGGGTGGTAACACTATATAAATGACTGGCTACTCGTGCCTGTGGCTGAATGGTGCCTATGTTTAGGACACTATATTGTGCACATATGCAGATCTGTTCTGTGATTCAGGATCCTCCCACTTAGGGTCTTAATCTGCCATCACAATCCTTTATTCAAAAAGCATGATTGCCTTGTGAACAGTCCTAAAGCCTAATCTGGCAGATAAGGCTCTTAAGATCGTGGCCAGGCATGCCTCTCTTACCCATATCACTCCTTAAGAAAAAACGATCCCACAGCCACAGCTACATTCCAGAGTGAAGTGTTGTTCTTCATTTAAAGCTTAAGTGGACTTGGAAAATCATCTTGAGTTACATCCCAAAGCAGGGAAACACAGCTTGCATGGTAAAAGAAAAGCTGTCATCTCCCCCGTTTTGTGCCACCTAGGGACATGTTCCCAAGTTCCTTCTGGTTATGCATAACCACAGCAACACCACCAACAATTAGGTGAAAGCCTTGAACTTAAAGATAAGCTATCCGGGACAGGAACCCTTTCTTTCACGGACTCACTGTTCAGACTCAACATTTCAGCAGCCTGCCTTGGCCGACATGTGCAAGGCTAGAGTGGAAACCTGAGTATTTCTTCAATCGTGCAAGCATTTTCTAATCTCCACTCAAGGTCACATAAATATGCACAAACCAATTCAAGCTCAGTTATTATGTAAACAAGGGGGCAGTGTTTGTTGGCACTGCAGCATGCTGTAGTGCTATTAGTTAAGGAAAAGCAGAATTACCAAACATGTCTTGTTAGGTGCATTAATGCCATTTACACTCATTCTTCAGATAAGTAAACTAATTAGAAACAGACTCAGCACTTCTCATTCCAAACCCTAACACAATGGAAGAATAATAATAAAGAGACAAAGAGAGGTGAGCTTTGTGCCAAACTTGCACACGGTTTTAGGAAACAGGCAGGACTGTTTCACTGAGCTCTTCATTCCAAGACCATGTAAATGACTCAGCCATCACTCCATTAGGTTTCTGCTGATGCAATACGAGAACTGTAAACACACTAAGTAACTACAAACATAGGTTATTGGCTGTTGGTGTGTTTTTCTATGTTGTCTCTTCTCATAATGGCAAGGGACAGAAATGTTTACCACAGATCCATTTTGGCTTTTGTTTTATTTACCCCTCAGTCTTTTAATTTGCAAACTGTATTTGCATTAAAGAAATTTTTGACAATGTAGAAAAGTATAAAGATAATAAAAACCACTTGTAATTACACCATCCAAAGATACTATTATTTTGTTTTGTTGCATTTCTTTAAATAGTTCTGTCTCCACACTCACATGTTTATGCATATGTCCATGCTTTATTTTGTTTGAAAAAGTAGGCATAACACTGTATATATTTTACAGGCACATAACACTATACATGTTTTTCCCAAGGTATACCATTATCATTTCCCTATATAATTAAGACTAAAAATATGTTTATTGCATCCCATTCTGTCATATGAATATACAATATTTACTTAAGTAAGCTGCTCACAATTTATTAGTTTCTGATTTTTCACTATTCTAAATTATGCTGCACCGAATATACTTCTACATATATCTTTGCATACATATGTGTTATTTCCTTAAAGCCTGCCCTTTTAAAGCACACACACGAACATGTGATTGTTGATCAGGGCAATGTTCATAGCTGTTAACTCAAGAAAATTTAACAAAATCATGTGGGCTGTCCAAGGTTTGGACTATTGAGACGACATTTATCCAGATTTTCCTATGGTGACCCTTTTTCACTGTGGCCTAAGATGTGGTAGAGTATACTGTGAAATTAAATGCAAGTAGAATTTGCCAGTGAGATCTGTGACAGAATCAGAAATTAAACTCATGTCCTGTACTACTGTGACCTTGATGCTCTTGTCACAGCTAAAGATGGAAATAGGGCAACACAAACAAGACTGTGTCAAATGGAGGAGGAGGCTCACTTAAGGCATAGAGTCTCATCCTTTCATATCCATAAGAAGGTATGCATTCCTGATGAACATTACCTCTGTAGGTGTCCATACCTCATGCCCTGTAATTAACAACTCCCACACGCTTGTCTACCTGGAATTGTACAACATACTCATCAAAGTCCACTTGAAAGTAATTTCCTCTGAGAAGCTGTCCCTGATTTTTCCAAAGAATCATGGCTACCTCTGAGATCCCACAACATTCTCTCGAGAAATCATTGCTTGCGTGTGGAGTTCACTCGCAAACAATACTTCTGGAAAACAGGGACTATGTCTTACTTACCTCTGTGGGTCCACAGATTCCAATATATAGCAGGGACTCAATAAATGTTGGCTGAATTAATGAGTGGTGATTGGGATATTAATACCATGAACAATGGCTCCCTGTCACCCCTGCACACCCTGACAAGTTCCTCAGCCAGGTTTAGAACATGGAGAATATGGAAGCAGAGATGCCATTTTGGTGCCTGCCTCCTCAGCCATGATAGCTTCACCCATCCATTAGTGACTCATCACCATAACCATTGTTCACCAACACCGTAGAGTGTCTGACCTATTTAATGATCCCTTCCAGGAGACAGTGCGTGTCTGTGAATGCCTTCTCCAAGGCAGAAAGAAAACAGAGGGCTTGGATACCTGCAGGTCACCTCCATCATGTCTACACACTTAGAAATACATACATATAGAGATAACACTCATTTCTGTATTCACATGCAAACACATACATGCTCAGTCCTAGGCAAGATCAAGAGAGAAAAAAAGAAGAGCAAAATGGGAAGAGCAGAATATAAAATGAAAAGCCTAACAAAAGACTGTGCATGTTTTATGTGAGAGATGGATCCCCAGGTGGGAGAGAGAGGAGGTAAATATACGATCAGCAAAGGTGCCACCAGATGCTCATTATAAATAGAGGCAGTACAGCATGAGCAGTTTAGCACGGTTTTAATCTGTCACCTTACCGAGTGTGCAGCCTGGAGGCAGGAAGCTGATCACAAAGGCGGTGTGCAGTTCTTAGACAGAATCTTTATCAGCCGGGTGAGGAGATGATGACTATGTTAATGAGACAACAGTAGAAAGATATGACTATCAAGTTCTGTTTCTCAAACTTTAGTGTGCAGAAACGATGGCTTGGGATCTTGTTAAAAAACATAGATAGTTCCAACCCTAAATACATTTGGTAAGTCTGTGGTAGAGGCTGAGAAACAACATTTTTAGCATCCACCCAGCTGAAATCTGAGGCACGTTTGAAGACCATTCCTAAAAGAAACACTGCTGCAAAGGCAGTGAAAAGAGATACGGAGGCAGGGAAGGACAAGGCAAGAACTAAATTACCTAAAGGCACCCAAACAATGCATACTTTGTCATATCGCAATTATTACAGTAAATACCAATGATTTACTCCACTTAAGCGAAAATATTCTGACATTAGTATTACTTTGTTGGCTTGAGGTAATGAGGCCAGAACCTTATAAGCCTGTTTAGTTTCTCATCTATTTCTACCTCTAAATATCTGTCTATTGTAGTCAGTACATACAGGATCACCACAAGAACCATGATGCCTTTGTTATAGGTTCATGCTATGAGCTGTGTAGCTTATTAGTGAACAGGTTAAGAAAATGAGAAGAAGGTGGTTTCTCCATTTGTTTAAACACTCCTTCCACAGAGCTTTCCCTGACCCCTCAGCTCTTTCTACTGCACAAGCGTCCTGCAGTTCCTTTCCTTGGTGTTTGTAGTACTTGAAATAAATTCCTCTCACTCTGCCTTGTTCGCCATCAGGCAAGCTCCATAAGCACAGAGTATCATCTGTCTTGTTCAGCTGTGTATGGTCAGCACCAAGAACCATGTCAGGCACATTTTAAGTTCTCAAACATTTTTGCCCAAAGAATGAAAAAGTTTTACCTTCATTGATTAAAATCTACACCAAGGTAATCTGGCTAGAATGAGACTCATGATTTAAGAAGCTTAAAATTTACTATAGTGAGGAATGAACTATGTCTTGATTGATGAAAGTCTACTCCAATGATAGGACTCAATGGAGAATAATTAACTGAGAAGATACTGAAGATTAAAATGAAAAGACAGACATAAGACTGTTTTCCCCAACAGTGGACTCCATCGCCATCTCTCTTTGGTGGGCCATTTCTTTCCTTCCTCCTTTTCCTGAGTCACCGAGGCAAGCTGGTGAGAGGACGAAGAGGCTACTGGGCTCAGGGGTGCACTAGAGTTTATTGTGGTAGGAGACAGAGGCTGGCCAGCTGCATCAGGTGTACCACCTCTGTGGGCAGGGCCTGAGCTGGAAGCCTGGTCAGAGGAGCTGCAGGCTGAGCTTTGGTCACCTACCTGAAAGAATACCAGGAAACGCTGTGACGATGATCTAGAGCAAATGCTGCCCCTTCATCTACAGCAGCTGAGGTATTTGGAATTGCACCTTTATGCCTTCAAGCTCCATCAGGTCCTTGATCTGTACTAACGAAAGCTTTGTCTTTTCCATAATGTCTAGTTAACTGCCCAACAGCATAATTATTTCTTCTGGGTGGGAAAATCAGGGTTTTCAGGAACAGGGCCCACACTTAAGTGTTCTGAAAAACTTCCCTAAGTATCCTGATAGAGTCTCTTGGTAAACAGTTTAGAATTCACATCAGCTTGGCATCGACGAAGAGCCCACGTACTCTTGCTAGCTACATGATTATCCTAAGAAATATTATGTTTCCTGCCTTCTTTATTTCATCTAAGGTATTCAGAATCGAGATTTAAAACTAGATTTGTCTTTGTGCCTGAATTACCAGATTTTAACAATTTGTTCTGCAGCTTTCTTTCCATCTGTGAGCCAAGATCAGCACGCTGGAGGAGAATGTACTTCAAAGCTAGCACATCTGGGTTCAAATTTGTATCCTCTTATTCACTTGCAGTAGATCCATGAACAAAAAAGTTAGCCTCATTTTCCATATTTATAAAATAGAGATAATGATAACAAACAAAATAGGTATAATGCTGAGATAATTAAGTGAAAGAAACTATTAAGAGTACCTTGATCCTGGCATTTAGTAGGCATTCAACAAATATTACTTCCCCTGACCACCACCACACTTTCTCTCAGAAAAGGTCTTAGCTTGCCTGCAAAGCACTCCTGAGTGTCTAAACATGGAGAATTTTGCAGTCCTCCTCCCACAGGCAGAAGCACCACTCCCAACAGTATTTCCCAGTCCGACACAGCACGCCATGTTTTCCTTAATGAGGAAAGGAGTTATCAGCTAAGTGAAATATTCTTTGTTGTGGCTTGCATACCATCTAATATTTACCTTGTTTTTATATTTTCTACTTATAAGTCCCAAGTTGAAAGACAAAAAGCACTATCTGAAAAGGCTTGTATGGTAAATACAAAGATAAGCTTCCTACTAACATATCTGTAAAATACTTAAACATAGAAATACAAAGTAATTTTACCACAACCTTCAATTCAAACATATAGGTGCCTGCTCACAATGAAATGTGACTAAGGTAACATGTCCCTCAATTGTGGATTTTAATAAAAAAGTTAGAAAATATGAGGGCATGGCAATTAATGAAATGGAAAGAACTACTAGTTATATTATGCTTATCGATTGATTGGCACTAAGCCACTGACTGGTTGACATTTATTATCTGATTTAATTCTTACAATAAACCTATGAGTTAGAAGTGGTTATCAGTATTTTACAAGTGAAGAAACTTCCGGAAAAAAGAGGCTAAATAACTTAACCCAAGGTCACCTAGCTAGTAAGTGAGAAGCCAGGATGCTGGCCCAGTTCCAGGGGATGCCAAGGCCTGGGCAGAGTATCCACACAGTAGTATCTGCCTTCCAAAGGCATCACTAACATAACCAACACCTGATCATCCAAGACACACAGTCTCACCTGACTCTGGGCTGACTTCCACTGTCCAGGAATGAACTGGCATAGAACTCTGGCTAACGAGGCCAATCTCCTAGAAATGGCAGTTCCAGATGTCCAGAGTATAGGTCCAGAATCTGAGCTATTTATTTAGAATTTTCCAGGCAGGCATCAGTGACCTACTAACTGTAGTCAGGCTTGTGTGGCTTTGGTGGGAGGGGAGCAAACAGAATCTGGCATGTAAGAAGAATCTCTTTCTCCGCTGACAAATGACAAATCCCACTTACTTCAACACACACATACTTCTAAGGAAGTCACTGACTTGCCTTCAACAAGCAGTGCTTAACAACCAAGATGTTACAAACTTGATTTCCACATTCTGAGCTTCAGCGTGGCACTTTCAAAATTCCCCATCAGATCTATTTTCAAGGTTCGCATGGCAACATTGCTTGTAAACAGCTCAGTGCTTACTAACAAAAATGTAAATGTAAATCAGGCCACAACCTAACAAAAGACAAGAAGCAAATTTTGAGAATGGAGGAAGAGAAAAATGCGCTTCCCATCTGACCTGTTTACAAGTCTGATCTTCACACATCAAGTGAATGCCTTAGAAAGGCAACACCTTTTTGAACAAGAATGTGCATAACAAATGCTTTCAACAGGGCAAGCCAAATGGAATAAAATGATCTCTTTTTCTTTCTGGTTGAGAGTAGTATGACTGCTGCACTTGTTAAAAGCACAGTCATTATTGCCATAAGTAAAATAAAATAACATTTATTGTAACATTTCTGTAACTCCTTACATGTGTTCTGATTTGAGATTTTAAGCATGATTGTGAGAGAATTGAGTTCCAGTTATTTTCATGGCCAGCAGCAAAGAAATTAGTGAAAACTGCATTAGAGAATCTGTCTCGGTAATGGTTTAACATGTGGTTTTTCCCCTCCAATGCAGTACAGCTTAGGGAGGTTTTCACTGGGAAGAGTGGACAGCAGCTTTGATTTGGACCCCTGATGTTCAAAGTAATTTAGTAGCAGGCACTTTTCCGAAATTTCCTACTAATCGAATTACCTATGCAGGCTCTAATAACTAGTTACATGAGTTTCATGAGTTTTTTTTGTTTGTTTTTTCCTGGTACCTGGGCAACTGCTGGAGGCAACAAATTTATATCTCTTATGAGCATTTAAATTTCATTTTTTAACTCCAGAAGTTGCCCTGAAAATAACAATCACAAAGGCAAATGAAATATCAAGATATAAATCAGTCTCTTCACTAATGACTTAGGAACTGGAAGTAAAGAGGATATGCAAGGAGGAGAACCTAGTAGGGTAAATGGAGAGACTGAACATTTAGACCCAACCACCATGGAAGAGAGCAGGGACAATAAGGAATGGATTGGTGGCCAAGGGAACAACATAAAGGAGATTTAAATGGGAAACAGGGTTTAAGGTTGCTTTTACTTTTGGAGATGAGGTCTTGGAAGGTAATGCATTTTAAAGGGCATTTCTGTCACAGTTCATTACAATATGTGAAACGAAATAATGACAGAGCTTGGATCTAAAATGCTTCACCCTGCCAGGTGTAGTGGCTCACGCCTGTAATCCCAGCACTTTGGGAGGCCGTGGCAGGCAGATCACCTGAGGTCAGGAGTTTGAGACCTGCCTGGCCGACATGGCCAAACCCCTTCTCTACTAAAAATACAAAAATTAGGCAAGCACGATGGTGGGCACCTGTAATCCCAGCTACTCGGGAGGCTGAGGCAGGAGAATCGCTTGAGCCCGGGAGGTGGAGGTTGCAGTGAGCCGAGATCGCACCACTGCACTCCAGCCTGGGCTACAAGAGCGAGACTCTGTCTAAAAAAAAAAAAAATGCTTCACCCTGTGCTCTTACTTTGAAAGGATCACGTAATAGTTAAGGACAATGGATAATTAAATATTGCCTACTCTGCCTACTCTATACAAAAACAACTGATTGAATAAATTGGGGCACCTACCACAAGATACTTTCATCAAAGGATTGTCTGCAATAGCAAATACAAGAACTAAAATCAAATGCCTATATATATATGGTTTTAAATAAATAAATGAACCTCATTACAATGGGATAATAACAGCCTTTAAAAAATGAGGTTAAACTACATTTACTGGCACAGCAGGATGTTCACAATATAGTCCTAAGTGAAATAAGCAGAATACAGAACAGTGTATCTTACACTCATTATATCTATATATACCTAGATATATAAAAACACATACACATGTATAATAGCCTACACTACTATATATATACACACATATGTGCACATATTCATATGCATATAAAGTATATGTAGATAGTATAAATAGCATATATCTAAATATAATAGTTTAAATACATATACATATATGTATATAAACATATATATGTATATCTTTTTCTCATATACCAGTTGGCTTCCCTGTATTTGCTTAAAAGAATCAATAAGCATTGTTAAATAAACTGTTGCTCCTATGTGTCTTAGAACTTGCCAGTAACATTTTCCATATGGAGCGCAGTTAATAATGAAGTGTTGAAGTCTGCAGTTTTTAAGATCTGATTCTAAGTCTTTTTAATTTGGTGTTTATATTTGAAACCGATATGCTTTTCTGACATGGCATCTTAAAAGATATATACCTCCAAATTAGGTAAATACAGGTCAAGCCATTTTTGCTGGAAGAATGATAAATGAAGACACTGAACTAAATTTTTTATATATTTATAAGTTCATAGTTATAAAAGAGTAATATATATATAAATAGGTACAACAAAATATTAATATAGTTATATCTGGATTGTGAAAATTTGTGTGAACTTGTGTTATATATTTATGTATTGATTGCATTTGTTTGGTCTTTAGATTTGTTTCTTTTGGTCTCCTAGCCTATGTACTTAACAAAAAGAAGAAAACCAAACTACAATAAACCAAGCAAAACACCTATAACATTAGATGTAAGTTTTCTTTTTAGGTGCCATGGTATCAAAAATATCTGGAGAACTCCAGTGTTTATCATCAGTTTTTTTTTTTTTTTTTTTTTTTTTTTGCACTGTGTATTGTCAATGGTGTTCCAAACAAATTTTTGTCTTTCTTTTCTTTCCTCATGCCTATTCCTTTTGACAATGACATTAGTTAACTCAGAAAGCAGTTTGACTCTTCAGATAATAAAATGGAGAGGTGATGATTTTAGGAGATATAAAATACAAACAGGTTAATTATTTTCATTTCTTCTTTTTCTTTTTGTATTAATTTCTAAGACTCCAGTCAGCCTTTAAAGCATAAATATGTGCCACATTTCCTCATCATAGTGACAAGAGACAGACAAATTCCTAGGTAGACAAGGACAGATCCCTGGTGAAAACCCGCCTTCAAGCCAAGGATAGTTTAAAGCCTGAAAATGGAGCTGCCAGTTTCAGATAGAATCCATGACCAGAGTGAGAACTTCCATCCCCATCTTATCCTCTCTCTCTCTCTCTCGACTGGTTCCTTCTGAATGATGCCTTTTAACCAGTCGAATCGTGCTTTTTTCCAAGCCCATCCGTGAACCAATCAGCATACACTCCCCCATTCGAAGCCCATAGAAAACCCAGGACTCAGCCTTACAGATGGCTACCTATGTTTGAGTCTTTTCTTGATGCTGAGAGTTTTCTTTCCGTCATGCAATAAAATTCTACTCTGCCTTACTCACTCTCCAGTGTTCCCGTACCCTATTCCTCTTGATAGCAGGATAAGAACCTGGAACATGCTAAAATGCAGGAGCGAAAGAGCTGTAGCCCTCCTGCTCGCTAAGCTGTGGGTGGTGAGAGTTAAAGGGCTGTAACACTCCTTCCTACTAGCTGAACAACAGGAGAGAAGAAGCCGTGGGCACCACTCCCTCCTACTCCCCAAACTACCAGAGTGAAAAAGCCACAGCACTTATACAGACAATATGGAAAGATGAGAGATATATATTTATCAGCTATAATAGTCTCGTAAATGATATGAGTTGATTAATTTGACCTTCTATTATCATGGATTTGTTAATGTGAATTTATAAACAGATAGGTAGATGGACAGGTAGGTGGGTAGGTAGATACAGAGACGGACAAAGACTAGGACAGACTAAGATGAGCAGGTATAAAAAATTTATGCGGTAATAAATTTTGCAAATACATCAACTTTTAATTAGACGTTTTCCTTGGAATCTAGGTATATGTAGAAATGTGTCCTCCTAGGGAAGGAAGACACAAAAATAATTGCCATCTGAGGGAAATACAAAATCACCATTAGGGAAATATCACAGTTGCAGGCAACACCCACCAATTAACACTAAAATCACTGTTCAAATGTTTGAGGAGAAACAGGATGTTGGCATTAACTGAAAGTATCTCCCCCAAGATATTTATCGATTAGAAATAGAAAATTGGCCCTTCACAGTGGAGAAACCCAGTAGACATTATCTTAACCAAGTGATCAAGGTTAATGTCACCAGTAATAATACATATGTATAGCCATCATGTATCCCCGATACGATTCCCTGAGAAGGGCACAACATTACTTCTGTGGTATCCCTCGCCAAAAGTGTATAACCTCAATCTAATGATGAGAAAGTACCTGAAAAACCTAAACCGACAGATATCGTACAAAACATCTGGCAAGAACTCATTAAAGGTATCAAGATCACAAAAGACACGGAAGAAATGAGGAACTGTCACAAATTATTGGAACAGACTAAAGAAACAACAGTATAAGATCCTGGATCAGATTCTAGAATTGAAAAATGACATTAGGCAAAGAAAAAAACATAACTAGTGAACGCTAATAAGATATGAAGTTTAGTCAATAGTATTTTTCCAAAGTTAATTTCCTAGTATTAGGGGAAAATGAGTGAAGACTATATTTAGTGAACTCTCTGTACTATTTTTGCAACTTTTCAATAAGCATAACATTATTTTAAAATAAAGCTTTTTAAAATGGGGGGAAATTGCCATCCGCCTGCCTTCTGGGTTGGAGTCTTATTCCATAGATGTCAAAGGAGCTTTCAAGTCTTCAAACACAGTTTTCTATTTTATCTAAGCATAGACGTATCCTAAGTCTCAACAAAATGGCTAAAAGAGACTTTTCACAATCAATAGTGCTAAATTGATAAACTGGTAGTGCCTCCCACTGTTTTTAATGATGTCCTCCAATCAGAAGGGGCTTTCCAGCTCTCTGGGGAGTAGCAGAGTGGGAGAAAGATTGTTTTATTAAGCATTTAAAAAATAGCCCAATAGAACAGGACTGAAATGGTTAGATAGCCACTCTCTGTAACTATCAATCATAATAAAAATAACCAGTAGCTAAAGAAGTTTTAGACATGAAAATATGTGGTGATTAATATAAATAACATGAAACAACTATATATGCTTACATCTCCCTACACTGAAAGGTAAAAACAATTTTTCCTCATAAAGAACACCTCTTCAAATGTATATTAACTGCACTATGGGATCATTTCTTACATGGAATATAAAAATGTACATATTCTTCTAATTAAAATGACGGCAAAAAAACGTAACTTACATAATCGTTTCTTAACGGAAATTTAAAAAATTATAACAGACATTGACCTCTTATTTTTCACTCTGAGATTGTGGTTAATGTCCACATTTTTTCACTCTGTAGACACACAATAAATATTGTTAAAGGATGACCAATGAAATACATGTATTCATTATCTATATCTAAAGTTTCCAAATAAAATATTTCACATTAGTCACTGTGTTCCTTTCTGGGGAAGATCCCAAGTCTGCAACTTAGATAATACTCAGTTCTGTCGCACGTGACTCAGTGAAAGGCAGAGCCCACACAGACAGGAATCCCTTGACTGTACCAGATACTCTTTACCAGGAAGACGGGCTTCCCTTGGTTGAACCAAGTGGATGAAACCAGGGATGTACATACATATATTTCAAATTAACTTTTATCTGGTTAATACTGTATGAGTAATAAAGAGAGCCTTGTTATGAAGTAGCTTATAATTCAGCACAGAAGGCAAAAATATTTCTAAAGTAATCACAGTGTATATAAGTATCAAGCTACATAGTGAGGTCAATAAGCCAATCAGCAGCACAGTGAACACCCAGGTATTGAACCACTGCTATCCAGGTAACAGGCAGCGCTTGATGTTAGAAATACAAAGGTGAACACTTACTCTCTCTGCTCTCAGGGAATACATAAACCTAAGGTGAGGGCGGGCTGGAGAGTTAGGAAATGCATATAAACAATACAGGTGGTAAAGTGCTATAACAAAATAGGAGACACTTGATTTCTTCCTGCATGGAAGAAGGAGACTCTGTAGAGGCGGTAATGTTTGAGCCGAACGGATAAAGTGAAATTATTTTCAAAAGAACAGGAGAAAGGGCATTGCAGGCCTAAAGAACAGCATGCATTAAGTTAGGAAAGCATGAAAGAGGTGAACTGTGAGGAATTACAAAATGTATGGACAACTGTAGCATACGGTGCATAGGGAGAAGGGGGCAGAAGTTACAGCTGGAAAAGCTAACAGGACCAGGGCAAGATGACCTTTATAACACATTGGGGAGCTGAAGCTTTAAAAATAGGTAATGTTGAATCACTGCATATAAAGTGAAATTGGGTGATACAAATTTTGTTGCTACACTGATAAAATACACAACAGGGACTATAGGCAAAACAAAATCAGAACACTATTATATCTTAATGACAGACTCTTTATGATGAAGAGAGAATCTGAACACTAATTCTAAGGTCTCTAACTAGGGGTACAAGAGGATGATGCTGTAGTGAGGAATGCAGAGAAGAAACTCATGAGGTCTCCTTGGATATGATCAGCTGAAGAAGACTGTTGAGCATCCCTACAGAAATATCCACTGAGCAGTCAGAGACAGGCAACAGAAAGGCAGAGGGAATAAAAAGTTTGAGGGCTTTGGTTTCTGGTGTAAGGAGCCTGAAAGATACCACTCTGTCCTGACAACAAATAAAGAGGTGAACATATTTTTTTAAGATCCTTAAGAGAGAGGAGGGCACAGGGCAAAGTACTAACTTTAAGACAGGAGACACAAACAGGTGAATACAGGGAGTTGTGGCTTAGAGACTCACAGGTGGAAAGTGCCCTGGGAACCAGTGACAGATAGGAACCCCAAACTGTAATTGATGAACTGCTGAAAGCTCAGTGTGGACAATTTTGAAAATTAAAAACTCCAGGGAACTTGTCATAGCACAGGTGGGGAACAATATTGTGAGATTTACCTGCTCAACCAGGTTCCTACAGTAAATATTAAAAAATAATCCCCTCATGCTTCTAGCAGCAAGACAAGAAAGGGAACCATTTTGAAATACGCCAGAGCACTCTGTTCTTCTTAACAAGGTGTGCCCACAGGAGAAACGCATTAACCTGAAGCTAACCTGCTGGGGTTTTATCAGAGCCTATGTGAAACAGGGGAAGGGAAATATCCAACACTGACACACTCTGGCTATTCTCACCTGTCCTGTTGTTGTCTCCTCGGGGTGGGGGGAGAAAAAAAAAAAACTGAGAAATACTTGTGTAGTTCACAGTCTAGAGACCAATCATAAGACTATAGAGTACTTAGGACTATAGAGTGGCATAGACCTAATCATAGGATTATCAAGTGCTTCCCTTCCACATCTTACTACCACTAAAAGCCTACTTACAGCTGTTCCATTTACCAAGTCCAAAATAGTCCAGCTATCAAGAAAATATTAGAAGGAATATAAAATGGCAAAAAACACAACATGAAGAGGCAGAGCAAACACAAGAACGGGATATAGCAGGAATGTTTGAATCATAAGACTGGGAACTTAAAACAACTATGATTAATATGCTAAGGGCTTCAATGAATAAAGCAGACAACATTCAAGAACTTATGGTCAATGTAAGCAGAGAGACGGAAATCTTAAGAAAGAACCAAAATGAAATTCCTTCGAGGGGCTTACTAGTAGGCTGGACATGGCTGAGGAAACAATCTTTGAGCTTGAGGATATGTTGATAGAAACTTCAAAAACTTAAAAGCACTCAAAACTAAAAAAAAAAAAAAAAAAGAAAACAGAATATCAAAGAACTGTGGAAAAAATGTAATAAGAGTAACATAAGCATAAAGTGGGAATGCCAAAGGAGAAGAAAAAGACAAAAGAACAGAAGAAATACGTGACAAAAATAAGGACTGAGAATTTCTCCAACTAATGACAAACTCAAAATTACAGATCCCAGAAGCTTGGAGAAAAGCAAACAACATAAGTGCCTAAAATACTACACCTGGGCAGATACATTTCAAACTACAGAAAAACAAAGATAAAGAAAAAATTTTGAAAGTAGCCGGAGAGATAAAACACCTTACCCTTAAAGTAACAAAGATAACAATCATATCTGACTTCTGAGAAACCATGCGAGCAATATGAGAATGGAAGGAAATATTTACAGTGTTGAGTTGGGAGTAGGGGACCAACCACCTTAGAATTCTGTACGCTGCAAAATTATTCTTCAAAAATGTAAGATAAATAAAAACTTACTCAGACAAACAAAATGGATGGAACTTTTTCCTAGTAGACCTGCCTTGTAAGAAATGCTAAAAATTCTTCAGAGTAAAACAAAATGATATGGATCGAAAATGTGTATCTACATAAAGAAAGGAAGACCATTAGAGAAGGATAAGTGAAAGTAGAATTAAAAACATTATTTTTCTTATTCTTAATTGATCTAACAGGCAACAGAGAACAAAACAAAATGCCAGTTCTTTGAAAAGATCAGTAAAAAAGACAAGCTTCCAGTCAGACAAACTGGAAAAGAAAATGGAGACAGACTTCATAAATTACTACATCAAAAATGAAAGAGGGGCCATAACTCCAGTCCCAAAGACATTAAAAGAATAATAAAGGAATACTATGAACAACTTCATGCCCACAAATTTGATGACTTAGATAAAATGGACCAGTTCTTTGAAAGACACAATTTGCCAAAACTTGCACAAGAAAAAAAACAGACAATCTTACAGGCTTATATCTATAAAGAAATCGATTAACTAATAACCTTCCAAAACAGAAAGCACCAAGCCCAGACAGGTTCACTGGTGAACTCTCCCAAATGTTTAAGAAAGAATTCATACCAATTCTCTGCAATCTCTTTCAAAAGTTAGGGCAGAGGGTCTACTTCCTAAACATGTTATATGAGGCCAGCATTATCCTTTGTCCCCAAACCAAACATCTTTGGTTACAAGAAAAGAAAAACACAGACCAATATCTCTTATAAACATAAATGCAAAAACTTCAACAAAATATTAACAAATAGAATCCAACAATGTATGAAAATCAACCACAACCAAGTGAGATTTACCCTCACTATGTAAGGCTGGTCCAGTTTCAACATTTGAAAATCAATCAATGTGATCCACACATCACCAAGCTAAAAAAGAAATCAATGACCATATCAGTAGATACAGAAAGAAAAAATTTGGCAACATCCAATAACCATTTATGATTAAAACAAACAAACAAAAAAAAACAACAAACTTCTCAGTAAACTAGGAATAGAGGAGAACTTCCTCAACTTGATAATGAAAATCTACAAAGAAAACCCCCCAAAAATCCTATAGGTAACATCATACTTAATTGTGAGAAACTTAAAGCCTTCCCACTAAGAAACAAGGCAAGATGTCCCCTCTCACTACTGCTTTTAAACACTATACTGGAAGTACTAACTCATGCAATAAGAAAAGGAGGCCGGGCATGGTGGCTCATGCCTGTAATCCCAGCACTTTGGGAGGCCAAGGCAGGTGGATCACCTGAGGTCAGCAGTTCAAGACCAGCCTGGCCAACATGGTGAAACCCTGTCTCCACTGAAAAAAAAGTACAATAATTAGCCAGGCGTGGTGACAGGTGCCTGTAATCTCAACTACTCAGGAGGCTGAGGCAGGAGAATTGCTTGAACCCAGGAGGTGGAGGTTGCAGTGAGCAAAGATCACACCACTGCACTCCAGCCTGGGTGGCAGAGCAAGACTCTGTCTCAAAAAAAAAAAAAAAAAAAAAAAAAAGGAAATAAAAGGCATACTGATAGGGAAGGAAGAAATAAAACTGTCCTTGTTTACAGATGTCATGATCACGCATGGAGAAAATCCAAAAGAATAGACATACACGGCTGGGCGCGGTGGCTCAGGCCTGTAATCCCAGCACTTTGGGAGAACAAGATGGGCGGATCACGAGGTCAAGAGATCGAGACCATCCTGGCGAACATGGTGAAACCCCATCTCTACTAAAAAATACAAAAAACTAGCTGGGCGTGGTGGCAGGCACCTGTAGTCCCAGCTACTTGGGAGGCTGAGGCAGGGGAATGGCGTAAACCCGGGAGGCGGAGCTTGCAGTGAGCTGAGATCCACCACTGCACTCCACCCTGGGCGACAGAGCCAGACTCGTCTCAAAAAAAAAAAAGGAAAAAAAAAAGAATAGACACAGACACACACACAAAAAAACCCTCCTGAAACTAATAAGCTATCATACTAAGGATACAGGAAGGTTTCAGGACACAGGTTAATATAACAAAGTCGATTATTCTCCTATATACCAGCAATGAACACGTGAAATTTAAAATTAAAAATGCAATTCTATTTAAACGAGCACCCTCCAAAATGAAATACCTAGGTAAAAATCTAACAAAATATATACAAGATCTATATGGGTAAAACTAAAAACTCTCATACGAAATCAAAAAAGAACTAAATGAATAGAGAAATATTTCATGTTCAAGGACAGAGAGACGCAGTATTATCAAGATGTCAGTTATTCCCAACTTGATCTACAGATTCAACACAAACCCAATAAAAATCCCATCAAGTTATTTTGTAGATGTTGACAAACTGATTATAAAGTTTATATGGAGAGGCAAAAGACCCGGAATAAACAACATAATATCGAAGGAAAAGAGCAAAATTGGAGGATTTACACTGACCAACTTCTAGACTTACTATCAAAAGATAGAATCATGAAGACAGTGTGGTATTGGTGAAAAAAGAGACAAACAGATCAATGGAAGAGGATAGAGAGCCCAGAAATAGACCCATGTAAATGTAGTCAACTGATCTTTGACAAAGGAGCAAACGCAATACAGTGGAGCAAAGACAGTCTGTTCAACAAACGGTGCTGAAACAACTGGACATCCACATGCAAAATAAATGAACCTAGACACAGATCTTACACATTTTACAAGAATTAACTCCAAATGCAAAATATAAAAAATGCAAACCTAATCTACATATAAAATGTAAAACTATAAAACTCCTAGAAAATAACACTTAAGAAAGCCTAGATGATTTGGGTATGATGATGACTGTTTAGATACAACACCAAAGGCAGGATCCATGAGATAAATAATTGATATTGGCACTTCATTAAAATTAAAAATGTCTGCTCTATGAAAGGCCATGTCAAGAGACTGCAAAGACAAGCCATAGGCTGGAAGAAAATATTTGCAAAAGACGTACGTGATTCTGAACTGTTATCCAAAATATCCAAAGAATTCTTTAATAGGAAAACATGCAACTCAATTAAAAAATGGCCCAAAGATCTTAGCAGACACCTCACCAAGGAAGATACATAGATAGTAAATAAGCATATGAAAAGAAGTTCCACATCATATGTCATCAGATAAAGGAAAATTAAGATGATATACCACTACACACCTATTAGAATGACCAAAATCTGGAACAGTGAAAACACCAAATGCTGAAAAGCATATGGAGCAGCAGAAACTGTCATTCATTGTTAGTGGTAATAAAAACTGGTACAGCCACTTTGAAAGACAGTTTGACAGTTTCTTACCAAACCAAATATATTCTTACTATACAAACCAGCAATCATATTTGTTGGTATTCACCCAAAAGAGTTGAAAACTTAAGTCTACACAGAAACCTGAACAAGGATGTTTATAGCATCTTTATTCATTAATGCCAAAATTTCGGCCAGGCTTGGTGGCTTGCACCTATAATCCCAGCATTTTGAGAGGCTAAGGCAGGAAGATTGCTTGAAGCCAAGAGTTTGAGAGCAGTCTACACAACACAGCAGGACTCCCTCACTATACTCAGCCAGTTTTTAGCTGAGTATGGTGGTGTTCGCCTTTAGTATCAGCTGCATGGAAGGCTGAGGTGGGAGGACTGCTTGAGCCCAGGAATTTGGCGCTACAGTGAGCTACGATGGTGTCACTGCACTCCAGCCTAGGCAACAGAGAGAGACACTGGCTTTAAATAAACAAATAAATAAACAAACATAATTGCTAAAACTTGGAAGCAACCAAGATATCCTTCAATAGGTAAATGGATACATAAACTATAGTATATCCAAATAATAATATTCAGCACTAAAAAAATAGCTATCAAGCTATGAAAATACATGGAGGAAGCTTAAGTGCATATTACTAAATGAAAGAAGCCAATGTGAAAAGGTTACATACTGTATGATTCTTACTATATGACATTTGGAAAAGGCAAAACTATGGAGACAGTAAAAAGATCAGTGGTTGCCATCAGGTAAAGGTGGAGAGAAGGATAAAAAGGCAAAGCACAGATTTTTAGGGCGATGAAAACACCCTATATGATACTATATATAAATGCCCTTATACATTTCTCTAAAACCACAGAATGTACAATAGCACAGAGAAACCTAAAATAAACTATGGACTTTTGGCAATTATGATGTGCCAATGCAGATTCATCAGTTGAAACAAATGTACCATTCTTGTGGAGATGTTGACAATGGGGGAGGCTATGCATGTGTGGGGCTGGGGGTACATGGGACATCTCTGTATTTTCCTACCAATTTTCTGTGAACCTAAAACTGCTCTAAAAAATAAAGTCTATAAAAAGGAGAAAATATTTGGCCTAAAATGGTCTAAACTTGTGCTGTCCAATCCCATGGGGCAAGTGAGTACTTGAAATGTGACTGATCTGAATTGAGATGTGCTACAAGTGTATAAATACACCTTATTAAAAAGTCTTTGGATTTATAAACAAAAGTAAAATATCACACTAATAATTTTATACTGAGTATGCATTTAAATAATACACTAGATATACTGTGTTATATAAAAATATTGTTTAAATTATTTTCTCCTGTTTTAATTTATCTTTTTAATACAGATATTAGAGAAGTTAAAATTGCACATGTAACGACCTATGCAGCTTGTGTTGTGTTTCTGTTGGATATTACTGATCTAAAGATTCCACCCTTAACACCGTGGCAAAGTTAAGAATGTAAAGAAGGGAAACAAGCACAGGCCAGGCACATGTCTGGAGGTTCTTCAGGGATTAATACAAGAAACTGAGAAGGCAGAATCCATAAAGACATGACTAATTATCATTTTGACAGGTCACGGCGAGGAAAACAGCCTGACTGGAGCAGATGTGCATAAAGATAAACATGTGAAAAGAAAGGAATTTGATTATAGAGAATAAAGACAGACTATGCTCAATCACATATGCAATGGAATACACAGAGCAACTAGGAAGGGCAATATCACAGTAGGAACACTGTTTTAGGAAGAATCGTAAAGTCACTGGTTCACGTGATGGAGACGGGGAGAGACTAAACACAAGAAGACAGAGGGAGCTATGGCTGTCATCCAGCAGCAAAACGAAGTGTTTTAGGTGAGGAAGATGGTAATGGGGGAAAAAGAAAACCTTAGAAGCATGCCTAAGCAAAAATGAGTGCTGTCAATTGCAACTGCAATTTAAACCTTAGCCCATCACTGGGGTGGTCAGGCCAACATCACAGTCAGAGTTGAGGCACCAGAGAAGTGAAGCCATACCTTGCCTTCTGCCCTAGCTAATACCAGTAAGGTGCTTTACTGGATAAAAACTGCTGAAGATGGCAAACTGGAGAGTCTCCTTACACAGAGCTTCAGGAAATGGCAAGGTCACTGAAGATAGCTCCGTAATTAAGACTAGTTGCCAGGAACTGTCTCCCGTGGCTTTTAGCTGCTACAGACATTTGGTTTGCCTCATGTAGACATAGGATAAAACCCACCGAAAGAGATTTCCCACAGGCAAGGAAGAAATATGAACAGCCTAGGGTACTCCTTGACTTTTGTTGTTAACTGCTGTGTGGAAGAAAAAGCTATATATAGATATTTTTTTCATTCCCGTTTCTGTAATTTTAATGAGACTCAAAGTTAAAGTAAAAAGATTTTCAAATCTAAAATTTTCAAATGCAAAAGATAACTGTTAATTTGTGAAAGAAATGGAAATACACCCTTTACTTCAGGGTAAATATCACTGTGCTAGTCTACAAAATGATCTGATTCTGGAACTGAATATATCAAAATATATGTAAAAAAAAATCCACATAACCCCTCTGGCGGGCATCACATTCAATGTCCTCCCATGATCCCCTGTTGGCTCCAAAGTAGATTATATTCAAGAATTAAGAGGTGAAAACACTTGAGAAATAAGGGTATTAAAATGACTGCTGTGTCTCTGAGATAGCAATTACATTAATAACTTCTGAATCCTTAAAAGAAAACACGATGTGAGCTCTCACAAAAGGTCTCAGTTTGTGTGTATGAGCAACTGAATCCTACTTTACCTATATAAACTTTTATCGAAGAGAGCATATAATGCATCCTTCTTGCTGCCTAAATAAACAGATCAAGTAACTGCATGTGTAGAAAGATGCAACAAAAGTCAACCTCCTGGGGTTGATTTGTCTCATGCTCTGTTGATAAAATATCTTGAACAGGAAGTAGTAGAACAATGAAGCTTTAATGATCGAGTTTTGATTGAAATTCCAAATTGAAGTGCTATCAGGCTTAGTTTGGAATTTTACCCACCAAGTATGAATTGTGTTGTACTTTTGTTCAGTTTTGGCCAAGAAATTAGGCAGTATATAATTGATCCTAATCAAATAAGAAATCCTGTGGTAAATTATGACCGTAAACCTTGCATGAATTTGTTAAGAAATGACACAACAAAAGAACTAGAACTTACATGTCTACTTCTTGCTGATAATACTCAGATATTTCTTTCCTTCTGTTTTGACCTGAGTACTCCCACAGACTAAGATATAGTGTAACATTTGGAAAGAGCTGTGTATGCGGCTCTAGTTTTCTCATCAATAATATACAGAAAATACTCCTTCTTTCATATGACTGTTGTGAGAATTAAGAGAGACAAAAATTTCTAGCACCCAGATATCGATAACACTATCACTACATAAAAGACTTAAGTTTAAGTTTAAAAAATCATCAACTATACTTGAATATATTGACAGCATTAATTTTGCCCCCATGAAATTCCTTCAGGACTTTATAAACTCCTCCAAAGTAGCCTACAAGTTGAATAAACCACAGGAACAAATGTGAAAAGAACAATTGGCTCACTGCAAATAAGTCATCACTATTTAAAATAAGTCATATCTACTCTACAAACACAAACAATAGCTTAAAACAACCTGGACTAGAAATCTAACATCTTCCCCATTATTAGCACCATAGCTCCTGCCCCATCCCACAGCCTCTGAAACTGGCTGCTTTTATCTCTCAGTTCATAACATGATGGGGCATATAGTTTCTAAACCCAAGCTGAGCTTACAGCCCTTTCATCGCTAAGTGTCGGGCATATAGTTTTGTTGATGCTGAGAAAACACTTACCACATGAAAAAGATGCACTTCATCTATCTTTTCCACCTGCCGCAAACCTGAAAAGACTTGTTCACAAGAATCTTTCTCACACCACACAGAACCAGAAATTTAGAATTTATAGTGAGAAAGCTGAAAATGAGTGGGAAGATGAACCATGTTCCCTTTTCTTGTACAGCCAGTCAGGGCTATCTTCTGAGAAGTTATGGCCCTACTTTCCCCTCAAGAATGATATCCAGACGGTCCCCAGCTTAACAATGGTTCAACTTAGGGTTTTTTGACTTTACCATGGTGTGAAAGCAGTATGAATTCAGTAGAAAGCATATTGTGAGTACTCATCCAACCACCGTTTTTCCATTCAGTACAGTAGTCAATAAATTACATGAGATATTCAACGCTTTATTATAAAATAGACTTTGTGTTAAAGGAGTTTGCCCACTATAGGCTAATGTAAGTGTTCTGAGCATGCTTAAGGTAGGTTAGGTTAAGCTAAGAGGTACAGTATGTCAGGTGCACAGTAGTTCCCCTTACACAAGGGCAATATGTTCATATGTTCCAAGATCCCTAGTAGTTACACAAAACTATGGATATAAAACATCCTAAATACACTGTGTCTTTTCCATGTTAAATTGAGAGCTTTCAGCTTTTCCCATAAAGGAAACACTTTACGGCTTCTCTTTGGCATATCCAAATTTCCAGTATCACTACTCTTGTGCATTGGGATCATTATTAAGTAAAATAAGGGTTACTTGAACACAATCACTGTGATACCCCAACAGTTGATCAGATATTCCAGATGATGGCTAAGTGACTAAGGCCATGTCCACAGCAAGGATACACTGAACAAAAGGAAGATTCACATCCCAGGTGGGACAGAGCAGGATGGAGGACAGCATGAGATTTCATCACACTACTCAGAATGGTGTGAAATTTAAAATGTTAATTGTTTATTTCTGGAATTTCTCATTTAATATTTCCAAATGGTGATTGACATGGGGAAACTGAAACTGTGAAAAGCAAAACCACTGATGCGGGGGACTACTGTAATAAATGTATTTTCAACTTATTTTAAATGTGCAGTGGGTTTATTGGGATATAATCCTATTGTAAGCCAAGAAATATCTGCACTTTATAATTACAAGCACATCTCTAAAAGTAAACGTCAATCCTATAGTAATGCTGGAGGGGCAACTTGAGTGTTCACCTTGAAAGATGTTAAGAGACTTGGCAGCTGTGTGTTTTAACTTTGGTTACTCCATATGATGCCAAATCAATAAGTGACAGAAAATAAAATAAAAATGTTCAAATGGGTTAGTTGTAAAACTTTTCAGTAACTAGAGTAGCTTCACTTATTTGATTTTAGCTACTGTCCAAAATAGTTCCAACCCAAGAGAGATGAGTTAGCACTCACGTAATTTCTCCCATGAACCCTCCTTCTAAAGTTACAGGGGAAATGGGCAACATTTTGATTTCAACTTTCTGTCAGTGATCATTATAGTTATTTTACAGAGATGCATGAATAGCCCAACCCAACACTTCACGGCATTATCAACCTTGTTATGTAAGAGCACTGGGCCATTTGTCCAAAGGTTTCTCTGAGAAATTCTTCTGCCAAAGAACCTTTGGACCTATCTGTGTCTTAGGGGATTCATTCTAAAGATTTCAAGGGGATTTTCTTGGTTTACTTAAGAAGGGTCTACTCAAATCTTCACTTATTTTAGAGATTATAGGTAAAGTATATTTAACACTCCAAAGATAAGGAAGGGTAATGCCTTAATGTTTATTGACTATTTACTATATACCTGAAATTATGCCAGATGCAGTATATATTATTCTCATTTAACCTCTAGATGGCTCATCCCCTTTTGGCATATAAGGAAACTGAGGCCTGGAAAGAAAGGTAATTTATCCAACAACATACAATTGACCATGTGGCGACTATGTTAGCAGAGCTGGAATTTAAACAGAGGGTCTTTTCACCTACATAGAATATGTACACCAGAGAAAAAAGGCTACAGCTGGGCCAGTACTTAAATATTGGAAGATTGTTCTTTTAAATATTAGAAGATGCTTACCTTTTCATAAAATATACCCTGAAATGTACAGGCTTAGTGTCAAGTGGCTTACCTCTCAACTATCTGTAAAAATAAAAAAACAGCCAGGCCAAATTCTGAAATTCTCGCAGGTAACAAACGTAAAAAATCACCAGAATTTCTCTGTTCATCCTAAGATTCTTGATTAAATTGGTAAACAAAATACACTTTGATCAAACAAGTATGTCATGGCATACAGATCTCTTTTATGTAATTCTTATAAATATCATTGAGAATATGGTTTTAAGTCATGAAGCATAATTAGTATAATTGCCATTTTGCAAGTAACAGTCAGTCATTGTATTTCACTTGGAAGGAAACTAAAAGACATTTTGGAAATGAAGGGAAGATATAGATGAAAACCATTAAAACTGTTTTCTTTTCCTCTTTGTATCCCCCTTTAACTAAACTTCAGCTCATATCAAACAGTACCCTAGAATGAACACTGCTCCTAGTGATGGTCACTGAACTCCCCGCTTTATGTTCTGAAGTCTGGCCATTACGTTTGTCAAATTAGTACATCTGTGAGCTTCCTGCAGAAATTAGGGAAAATCATCTGGTAATTGGGCTGAGAAAATTCATATTTTCCTTAGACCTGAAAGAAGAAGGACCTGTCAAGGCAAAGAAAAGTCTGAGGATTACCAACAATTTCATCACCACTCATCCTTCAAGTGTGTATCCATTTTTAATCTTTTTCCAGGTTCCCTGTCATTTGATAGTTTTTCAGCTCCTAGCAAAAAAGTGATGAGACTAATTCTAAGAGGTCTGATTTGCCCAAATGATATCATAAATTTGCAGTTAATAAACTCTTTAATAGGAATGTGCAGTAACAGCAAGGAATTTGTTAATAGTAACAGATAACATTTTATTGACTGTTCTCTATGTATAGAGCATTATTCTAAGTAATTAACAGAAAATTGATTATCTCATTAATCCTCACAACAGCCCAACAAGATAAATGCTATTATTATGCCCATTATGCAGATGAGGAAATGAAGCACAGAGAATTTAAATTACTACCTTAGTTTGAACCAGGATTCAAACACAGGCATTTGGGTTGTGTACGTAAAAACTATAATGTTATGCTTGTGTACTTAAATACTAAAATATATTGCCAATAGCAAAATGGCAAATGCACATATATAAACTACTTTGTCAAAAAAATCACTTTTCAAAATGAAGATATGCATACCTATATTGAGTTGAAGAGTTGCATATCTTCTAAAAATTATATTAAGAAGGATACATATATAATTTGTTAGAAATGAAAATGTCAGTGATACCTCTACTTGGTGAGATTATGATTGACCTCATTGTTTATTTGTATCAAGATTTTATTTTATCTTATCTTATTTTATGATGGAGTCTCACTATGTTGCCCAGGATGGAGTGCAGTGGCATGATCTCAGCTCACTACGAACTCTGCCTCCCAGGTTCAAGTGATTCTCCTGCCTCAGCCTCCCGAGTAGCTGGAATTACAGGAACCCACCACCACACCCATTTGTACTTTTAGCAGAGACAAAGTTTTGCCATGTTGGCCAGGCTGGCCTTGAATTGCTGACCTCAGGTGATCTATCCGTCTCAGCCGCTCAAAGTGCTGGGATTACAGGGGTGAGCCACCATGTCTAGCCATCAATCTATGTTTACTTGCTTTTAACTCTATTTTCTATTTATTTTCACAATGAATACATATTGCTTGTGTAATTAAAACGTTATAAAAGAGGAAAGAAAAAAAATTTCTTGCAAAGCCTCTTAATACCAGAGCCAGCTAGAAGAAGAGTTACCACTGGGCCGGGCACAGGGGCTCACGCCTGTAATCCCAGCACTTTGGGAGGCCGAGGCAGGAAGATCACAAGGTCAAGACATTGAGACCATCCTGGCAAACATGGTGAAACCCCGTCTCTACTAAAAACATGCAAAAAATTAGTTGGACGTGGTGGCACGTGCCTGTAGTCCCAGCTACTTGGGAGGCTGAGGCAGGAGAATCACTTGAACCCGGGAGGCGGAGGTTGCAGTGAACCACGATCATGCCACTGAAAAAAAAAAAAAAGAAAATGAGTTACCACTAAACCTCTCCTCTAACTGGAAGTCCTGTGTATCTTTATCTACTTCAATAAAACCTTTCATTTGTGTAGCACTTTAAAGTTTAGAGAAAGCTTGCAAATGTTATCTAAGCATTATCCATCAGAACTCCCAATTCAATTTATTATTTATTGTAATACAAAGTAGGAAAGAAGGCCAACAGCAGGTGCTAGCACGGAGAAAGTAAAATTGGTGAAGGCCTGGATCAAAGCAGGCTCTGGTCAATATGAGAAGATCCACTTCTTGGTGAAGAATTCATCTTGGCTGCCTTGCTGGCATCTCAGCCTTCACAGAGATATTCTGGCCTGTGGTCCAAAAGCCAGAATTGCCATGTGGTCAGAAAAGGTCAGAACATGCAATGTTTTTCCATTGTGTGACAGCAAAATTGGCAGGATAGGGACATTCTTCATTAACATGTTCTTCAGAAGAAAAAAATACTACCTTAAATTAATTCTATTTAATTGACTGTAGTATAAAAATGCAAAAATTTAGATGAGACAAAACAACCAGCTCTGAGTGATACCATTCTACAATATAAAACAGCTTTATTCTTAGTGAACACAGTCTGGTAACCAAGGAAAGGAATGCTCTTCTTGCTTTTTTTTCCCAGATAGTGCTACTCCTAGGGCAACGACCATGAGGGATCATGGCCTCTTTCACAAAGTAGCTTTGGTTCAGCCCAGGAGGTGGAGCTAAGTAGTCAATGTCACATTGCTCTACAGATATTCCTAATCACGTCGTGGTCACCAGGTCATCCCATGGGCCACGCTCATAACAGTAACATGACAGTGCCACACCACTCCATCTACTCACCGGTCACCAACCCAAGGAGAGTGACTATAGTGGAAGAGAGTCACACTATAAGTCAGTTGGCCAAATTTTAAAAGACATAATAATCACTTGGAAAACCTGTTTAAAATTGCAGATTCTCTGGGCCCTACTCTTAGAGAAATTGATTTAGTTGGTCTGGAGAGAGGCCCATGAATTTACATTTTTAATAAGAAACCCAGAAGATTATTTCTAAACTTTATGGAAGACATAAACAAAAAACAGGTGCTAGTATAACAACACTCAGCATATATTTTTGTTTCCCTAATAAATTCTCATCTAAGTGTGAATAGAGATGGTCAGGGTGAGTCTTTCAGCTTTGCTTCATTAATAATTCAGGAGGACTGAATATTGTTGTTGAATATATTTGAGTGATTGCAAACTTGGCAGGTCTTGTAGGCAAATTTCCTCTCATATTTCATATAACCAGTTCAATATTAGTCACAGTAGCAGCCTATGTGAGGTGATAGCTGAGATAAGAGTCTAGTTCATAATTTCAATTCAATGCAATTTAGGAAAAAAATATACACCAATCCTCAGAAAAAGAGACTTTCTAGAAATGTGAGTTTTATAAGTAATGGGTATATAAGAAATATTAACTTATGTAGCAACAGTTTAAATGAAATTTGGAATATTTTGGATCATCTTGAGACATTCTTAATATGGACAAGACCTGGAGTAGTTCTACCAAAACTGAAGTGTTTGTGGTCATTTTTATTTCTTTGTGTCTATTTTCTGCTTCCTTTTTACCAAAGAATAGGTGCCTTTACATTGAGCAGAATAGTCTGGATGTGCCATCCTTAGTTCAATTCAAAATGAGAAGAAATATTGAGGTACCCCCATGAACTCTAAGATAATTTTTTTTTTTTTTTTTTTTTTAAAGATAGAAGGCTCAGGCTGGAGTGCAGTGGCATGATCTCAGCTCACTGCATCCTCCGCCTCCCAGGTTTAAGCAATTCTCATGCCTCAGTCTCCCAAGTAGCTTGGGTTACAGGCACCCGCCACCATGCCTGGCTAATTTTTTTGTATTTTCAGTAGAGACGGGGTTTCACCATGTTGGCCAGGCTGGTCCTGAACTCCTGACCTCAAGTGATCTGCCCTGCCCACCTCAGCCTCCCAAAGTGCTAGGATTATAGGTGTGAGCCACTATACCTGGCCAATAAACTTTTATATACAGAATTATCAGAGGTGCTACTTACAGTATAACTAAGATAACATGACAACCTCTTTCTGGAGAAAAAATGTATGCATAATGGTAGAAAACTCATGCTAAAACACTCTAACTAATCTGAATCCCTCATGTGGTGTATTTAAATGTAACACCCTCCACATTTGATCAGGCTTTTAACCTATGTTGTTATCCATGTGTTCTGACCAGACAGTGATGACAGGGTGAGAGGCAGATCAGGGAGAGGGTAGGAAACTTATTTTGTCATCAGGATAGGCAGCAAAATCTAATCTGAGCTCTCAGGCGTAAGCAGTTTAGGGCCTAATTATTTGGCCTTTCCTAGAACTGATTGGTCTTTCCTGGAACTGAAGAAACAGTGCCATCATCAATATGAGTATGAACTTATATACTGGTGCCATCATTCAGGGAAGGTTTACACTTCACCAGCACCCCCTCCAAGTCTAACAATTCCTTATTCACTCAATAAATATAGAATGAATTTCCACTAAGTGCCAGACAATGCTGGGAATACCTAAGCAAACCAAACAGATGAAAATCCTGCCCTTATGAAGCATATATTTTAATGGGAGGATAGAAAAAGCCAAGAAAATTAATGTCAGACATTTACTACATCCAGTGGCGATTCATAGAGGGAGGCAAAACAAGAAAGGGTGCATGATTTTAAATAGATCGATGAGGAGGAGCCCCACTGTGAAGGTGATATTTAGGCAAAGACTTGAAGAAGTGAGGAAGTAAACCACGTAAAAGTCATGAGGAAGAACATTCCAGAAACTGGAACAGTAAATGCAGAGATCATGAGAAACCTTTAGAAATTTAGCACCCAAATCGTTGCCATACAGGCACCAACACCTACCTCGAAATTGAAACCTATGCATAATATCAGATTGTTGTGTCGAGAAATGTGCTTTCATTATTTCCAGAAGTTCACCAGTTGTCTTCGACTTTTGGAAAACAAGGCGGCGATGAAGGTCTGTTTCTATGTATCTTTAGACATCTTGTTAGGCATGTTTTTGTTCCTGTTCTCCTTTTTTCTAAAAGAAAAGGTTATTTCTCACATGTATCTGGAGAAGTAAGAGGAATTAAATCAGAATCTTCAGTCTGCCCTGAAACAACCAGCATAGGTCCAAGCTCAGCTCAGTTTGCAGAGTGGGAACCATGTGTCCTTGCCATGAATTCTTCTGGTAAATTACACTGCCTATTCTTGGTTAGTGTATTACCTTTCTGTGGCTGCTATAATAAAATGCCATGTACTCAGTGGCTTAAAACATCAGCTCTGCAGGTTGGAAGTATGACATAGGTCTCTCCAGGCTAAAATCAAGCTCCATTGACAGGGCCACATTACTTTCTGTAGGATCCATTCTCTTGCTTTTTCCTGCTTCCAGAGGCCACCCCATTCCTTTGTTCATTGCCTTCTTCCTTCTTCCTCAAGCCTATCAAAGACAATCCTTCTTTGATACAGTGAATCCTTCTCCTACTGTATCTCTCTGGTGTTGCTTCTGTAATCACATCCCCTTCTCTCACTGGTGACTCTCTTTCCCTTCCCTTCTCCACTGGTAAGAATCCTTATAATTATATGGACCAACTCACCCAGAATATCCTCCGAATCCCGACTTAATCATATCTGCAAAGTCCCTCATCCCATGTAGGGCAACATATTTATAGGTTCTGTGGATTAAGATGTGGACATATCTGGGGGACATTATTCTGCCTCACACAGTTAGTATGCTTCTCTCTTATTTTTTGTTTTTCTTTTTTCATTTTTCAGGATCTGATCTAAATTGTACAAGAAAAGTTTGCATTAGTCATGGCAAAACTTGCACAAGACAGAAAAGGGCTTACATATGGACAATTATTAGAATAAAAACTATTTTCTAGGATAATATCACCCTAAAAGGGCAGTAAACAACTATAGGATCTTAAAAAGAATGGAACAGTGAAAGAATTAAGTCAATCACAGCACCCAGGACACATTCTCATAATGTGTAAATTGGAGTAAATTAACTAACCACTCCGAGCCTCAGTTTCTTTAAAGTAACCTTTCAGGGATTTTATAAGAATTAAGAGGATAAACTGTATGCAGTAGGGGCTAACATGGGACTAGTGCATATTGAGCATTTACTTGGTTGTTACTGTTGTTACTGTTTTTGTGATTGTTAACTTTTTTCTTTCACTTGCTTTCTATTACCCCTAGTCTCTGAATAAAAGCCTAGATTTTAAAATATGTTCTATACAGGTTAGTCTTATATATTGCATTTGACCCAAATAAATACTGTTGCTTTTCTCTCTTTCACAGTCTGGGGGACTCTTGTACTCACTATGCAAATTAAATCCAGCCAAAGGCCAAATCAGTATGCTGTGGCACAAACCCTGGAGCTATTTTTAAGAGAATTGCCCTATGGTCACCGCCCCTCTCTTTTCTTCCCTCTCACAGCTGTTGCTAAGAGGGAAAATCACCTGGCAGAGAGTGGTGGCAGCAGCTGTCAGTGTAGAGAAAGGCTGTGGCCCAGCAGCCAGAGCTCCTGCCTCCTGCTAAAGGCAGCAGTGAGCTTAGATCAGGTGGGCAGCAATACCCAAGATCAGGCTGCCCCCAGGGCAGCTGGACATCTGCCTAGTGACCTTCAGGGCCACCTGCCTCTTCACGAATGGCCTAGGTGGAGGGAAGAGCAGTAGCTACCTGTTGTCGCTTCTGCTCCATTTCTGCTGAGCCTCAAGTCCATCTCTTATGCTGGTGTTAAGCCCCAGATGCCCCAACACTAGAGATTATGTATGTCTACTTTCTGACAGTAATTTGGATGGCATAGATTGAGGAGCCTTTGCTCCCTCTAGACCCGTGTACTGATTTTACTCTTGAGGGGAATGGATGTCTAGCTGTCACTATTTACACTATTTGCCTTTCTGACCTTTGCTGACATGAATCATGGAGCCACCGAATGTTCAATTTATGTCTTAGAAATCGCTGACTCCAACCACCTAAATAAGGGAAATGAAGGCCTAGAAAGAGACAGCGATTTTCCCAAAGACAAGAACTCGAACCCCGTTTTGTCTAGCTCCCAATAACTTTTCTTTCCATGCACCCCCACCCACATTCTATACCCACAGTCTATGCTGCCTGTCTTTGTATCTCAAGATATAATTTTTCCATGGAGGAAGCAGGTGAGTAGCATGTTATTTCCAGAATTTAATATTAAACATTATTTTCTTGTAGGCAATAAGATGCAGTAGTCCTCTGCAGGTGGTTTAGGGCAATGGCAAGGATGGTCAGAGACAATACCATATTTAAGATGCAGCAGCATGGACTGAGCTTGGTGGCTACATGACATACAACAACTGTGTTGGCCTAAGCCTAGCCTTTGGGGACTTCACAGAAGGCAGATGGGTGGCAGAAGGAAAACAGGGGAAGTGCAAGTCCACATGTTCCCTGAACCTCTTAAAAATGGATCTACAATTTCCACGTTCCCAAACAATCACCTATCACTGATTAATAAATTAAAACCAGAATGGGAGCCACAAAGGAAATCTAAAATGTCAAATCTGTCTGTTCTGTTAAAAAAGCACCTAGCTATATAAGTAGAAAAAGGATTGTAGGACATAAGCTTGTGTATAGCTTAATGGCAGGGACATGTTTTATTCACGTTTTTATTTTTTATACTATTTATAATCGTGCCTCCCCCCACACGGCCCACCCCCCAGGACTCAACACTGTGCAGTACACAACAGGCACTCAATACGTGTGTTAACTTGACTGCGTTCTTTTATACTGACCTAAAATGGGTAAAACTCTCCATTTCCCTTTTTCATGAGTTTTCAAGTGGCCCAGGTTCACTTGGCACTACAGACAATACAAGAGCAATCAGCCAAGAATGAAATGCCCTGAAGACTGGAAAAGCAGACATTAAACCACTTGCTGCAGAAAGTCCTCAGCATGAGGAGGAGGAAAGTGCTGCAGCCGAGCTGCGGAGGGCACCCACCAGGCGGGACACAGCTGCTTCCAGTGATCTGACGATCCCATTATTCTCCAAGTTTGCTCAGATTAATCAGACTCTCCAAATATTCTGAGGCTCCCTAACACCCAACTAATAGCTACATTAAGGATAAATTTATGCTAATCTGTTCATGTATACGCCCCACAATCATTAGCTGAGGAGACTGGCTCCTCTGTACAAGAGCTAGGGTTTCATAAGTAGACAACTAATGGAAATGTTTTTAATAATTCTCCACACTAATTCTGTATTGTTTTTAGTGCTCACACATATGTGCCTGCAGTTTTTCATCAAGTATCTACAGGATCTTATTATGTGGCAAGATGGCTTCTGGTCGACAGTAGCTTCTAAGGGAAAAACAGCTTTTTGATGGATGTAGGTTACTCAAGTGTATTTAATAGATTCCACCCAGGGTAGTTTGTCATCAAGAATAACAATATACATATTCTGGTTTATGTCAGCCTCATTAATTACTTCCTTACCAGTCCATATTTTGAAGTAGCTCCATGTATGCTGAATTTACTTTTAAAATGTTCATCTTGATTTAACTGAAAGCCCTCCTGCAGTCCCCACTGAAACAACTGTTGTTTATTGGCCGAGCAGATCAGCTTTACTTTCCCTGCCAAAGGTAAATACCCAAAAGGAATCCAAAATTACACTGAATGAAAATTTGGATGAGCACCATTTGTGTTTTAACTTGGATAAAAACAGTCTTCGAAGGTTATGTGCTGTGAGGCAAATTTGGCTTATAAAGTAGGTCGGAGGTTCCTAAACGACTGAAATTATTCCAAGCAAACTGAGTTTTGTCCCAAACTGGTCATTTTGTGTGGACCAACACAGGAAAATGAAAGGATTAGTTGGAAAGCAATGGTGTGTCTGGTTGGTTTGGTCTCTAAGGATCAACTGATTCATTTATGATTCATTTGCATGTCACTGTGGCTAGACTAACCCATATGTTCTCCAGATGCCCACCCACTCAGCAGTCACCTTGACATCTGCCATCCCAGCCTTCCCACTGCACCTTCTGCTTACATCCTTGTCTCCTCTCTGGACTTCTTTGCTTCCTTACCTATTCCATGGCCCTGGACAAGTCACAATCTTACTGATACTCAGTTTTACTATTAAAATGGGGATAATGGAGAACACTTTTAGGGATGCCCTAAAGAACAAATGAGACAGTGTAGGTAAAGAAGCACCATGTCTGAAGCAAGGTAAAGACTCAATTAATATAAGTTAATATTATTATCTTCATTATCCTCTTCAAGAATTGGCACAAAGTAAGGAGCAAGGCAGTAGCAACGTGTTGGAGAAGCTGGGCCCAGAGCTGGGTCAGAAGAGTTGGTTATTGCAGAAGGAACTAAGGAAGCCCTTGCAATAGGAGGACAGACAAGAGACCGAGGCTTAATACACAACTGTAAACTGGCACTCTCACCACCCCTCCAGCCTACTGGAGGGCAGATGTGAAAACAGAGTTGATGGAGCATTGCACAGACATAATGGCTCATTTTACCACCGGGCGAATAACAACACAATGACTTCTATGCAAGGCTTGGGGTGAATGTTCCATCCAGTGGACACAATTCAGTCATTAAGTCACCCTGCAGGGAATTCTATATGCCATTTTATTCCATATCAAACAGTTGTTTCCTTAGGTAGACTCATGCTGCAAGCTGTCCTAAATGTTTTTGGTATTTTTGACTTCCCCTTTATTGATGTTTAGAATAAAGGTGTGTATGCCCAATGAGAAAAGAAGAAAAAAAAAAAAAAACACAAAAAACTCGTTTTGTCTATATTGAGCTGAGCTTAGAAAGTTACAAGTCGGACACTGACAGCCACACCTGGGGGCTCCACAGGGCTAGGAGAAGGCAGCGCGGGTACCGTCTTCTTCCCAGTACGAGTTCCGCCCTAACCTTGGTGGGCTCCTGGTCACATCCCCATGAGTTTCTTCTCACTGTATCATTCCCATTACTTACCAATACTGCCTTAGTCATTAACTGTTCCCTTTTAAAGTGATCTTGTTAGAGTATAAATCAGATCATGTCATTTCGCTTACACAGAACCGTTACACTTTAGAGTAAAATCCAAAACGCTTACTGCAGGCTGTAAGAACCAGAATGTTCTGGTCCTTCTTCATATCTCCAAACTCATCCACATCTCATTTCAGCCCTACAATGATTTACCTTCTGTCCTTGCAACATGCCAACCTCCTTCCTTTCTCATTTGTGCTGGCTTTCCTCTCTGCAGGAAACTATCACTCCATTGCCCCCTCCCCTGGCTCCTTGTATTCATCTTAAATGACCCCTTCATAGAGCGGCTCCCTTGATCACACTATAGAAAGGAACCCTTAGCTAACACCCTTAGTAACTCTCTACCTCATCAGTATTTTAGTCAGCCTCAGAGTGTTTATCACAATGGGCACTCATTTTGTATATTTATTTCCTTATTTTGTTATAACTGTAGTTGTTTGCAGAGAGAAACCTCTAAGTCCCTGCTGTGGCCATGGCACCTGGGCCAGTGCCTGGAATTGAGTAGATATGAATTAAGTATTCAATGAATGAGTAAACAAATGCTTCCTTCGAGGTTTTCCATTTTATGCAAAACAGTATGTTGTTTGATAATTATGCTCATGATCTCTTTATAAACATTTTTGTAGGGGGTAGAAATAGTATCACATAGATCACAGTGAGAGGAAAAAAAGTAACGGGTTATACAAAAAAGCTAGAACTGATGAGTGCTAAATCACCTGAAAACAGTGGCTTAAAAGAGAGTTTCTGAAATCCTGTGCAAGAAACTAAGCCGAAGACTAATAGATATTTGTAGTTGAAACGTCTGTTTTATAAAGCAATTGAGAAATCATAAAAATGTCTTGTGCCTTTAGGGCCTAAATATCCCAAGACAAATATATATTTTTAAATATATTATTTATTCCTTTTCGAAGAATCTGACTCGGCATTTCACTATACATCACTGATGGTAATCTATTCACCAAACTGGCTTGCAACAGAGAATTCTGGCTGAGGTATGTGTGCCCTTAAATAAGACAAAACATCCCCTCTGATGATTCATTTTGCAAGTGGAAAGAAATTCTCAAAATGGGCTCGAGAACTGCTTTGACGGCGGGGGGGAGGAAAGGGCTGTGTTATAATTACAGCCATTTTATTTTCCTTTTTACAGACCGAAATGTAAAGATGATTTTTAGAATTCCATTTGCTTCTCTCCTTTTCCACCCAGTCACGTGCCTACCAACTCCCCTTACTGAACAGTGAGCTTTAAAGAGATGCAGGTGTTGAAACATATTCATATGGAAAATGTTCTTCAAACATGGCCCTAAATTATACTTGGTAACCAATTGTGTGAATATTTATGGCAGAGTTTGCTCATCCATTAATGGAAACAGTATTTTTGCATTACAAGTCTCATATCTTGATAAAACACTCACCAGGTTATATTCCACCTTTGTGAAGGAATCCCCAGTTAAAACAGTATATCTGGTTCTTCACTTTTATGCTGTTATAAAATATGTTCAGGCATATAAACTGTTTTTCAGTTAACATTCCCCCTTGCTTTATTTTCTGTTTCACCTACACAGGCTTCAATGAATAAGAAAATATATAAATGTCAGCAGGTTATCTGGACAGGCTCAGTTGCACACACAGCCATGGGTTTTTTGTGACTGTTTAATTTTCAGCATGCAACACTTATGTCATATTGATTTTTCATAATGTCATAAAGCAAATATCTATTGAAAAGGGGGCAAGATGGTGGCAACTGCTATTTCTAAAAGCAGGCATGCTGTGATGAAGTTAGGCCAATTGCTATATCCACACATCCACCATTCTCCATTCATCTCTCCAAAACCCACCATCAGATTATTCCTGTCAGTAGCTGTTGTGACCTCCTACATTAGATAGCAAGTCTTCTTACACATAAACAACCAGGTAAAGAAAATGGGGTTGGGTTGGCAGGTAGAGGAAAGGAGCTCCATATGAAATGCAAGTCTTTAATTAAACTAGAAATTTGATACATGACTTATATCTCTAGCATACATACTTGATTACATCAGAAAATTGACACTTGGGCCTTTTGAGGTCAAGGGAGATTCTGTGAATGTACCCAAGGAAAAGCACCACCAAGTTTCTGGCTCTGGGGGCTGGCAGGAGGGCAACAGGCTAGTCATGGAGGCAGCACTGGGCATCTGAATCACAGAATGTTTCAGAGATGGAGCTAAAAATGGAACCTATTTGTGACAGGTGAGTTTGAAAGGCTAAGAAAAATCTCTTAGCTAAATTCAGGAGAAACAAGCTCTTCTGGCATTTGGTTTGGCTCCCAACTAAATGGCTTTTAACTTTGGGGCCATATGCTTTGACTATATGTCAAAGCAAATTTTACATTTAACTCTGATTATGTTTGTATCTCATTTTAACTCTGTGCTTAATTCTAACATTGAAGTTTTCACATTATTGTATCTCCCATAAGAGACATTCTGTATCTTTTTTTAAATATAATTCCTAAATCATTGCTTTAAAGATCTCCATTTCCCTGCCATAGGAGCTTTCTTTCCTCCTTCACACCACAGTGGTTATTTCTCTGGATAGGTCTCGCTATCTCTTTAGGAGAGTAATCTCCTAAAGATCTATCCCTAGTTCTTTCAGAAGTTTGGTTCTATAAACTCACAGTAAAATTAGGCCTTGAAAAGGACCAAACTTCTCATGCTAACCCACTGTTAATTTAGAGAGAGGAAAAGAAGAGTTGAAGAAGGAGAGTGTCTTCATTTTTCAAACTGTGGAATCCTGGCTCCTGCTGAAGTTGGAAAAATAAGATGAATAACTTATGTTTATCTAATCTGGAATTTTCAAAAATAACTTCTCAAACATGAGCTCACTTGATGCTCTTAAACCTGCAAAGATACAACAAAGACTAAAACATATAAACAAATATCTTCCATAGAAGATACATAAGTATGTGTATTTACCTTTGTTTTATAGCTGACAAATGTGCTGCACAGAACAAACACAGGCCTTTCAGCTAGTGAGAAGTGAGCAACGGGGACTTCAAACCTGATGCCCCCTCTTGCCGGCCTATTGTCTTTCTGCTTCTCTTGGCTCTCCCTACTCCGTTAAAGCCTAGGGCTAAGCTAAGACTAAAAGGGTATTAATGATTCCTTTCAGAGGCAGCTAGGACAAAGGAAATATTGCACAAGAGAACTAAAAGCTTCAAATTTTGTTCCACACTGGGCAGAGAAAAAGAGAATGAACACTTTCAAATATTAAGATTGTAGGTTCTCATCTCCATCTTTGTCAACTGTTAGCCAATAGCTGAAAAGAATAAACATTTAAACAACATATACATTTCACCTTATAGGTAGCCTTTCAACTATAGGTAAGGAAAAAATGAAGGTCTCTGGAAAGTACAGGAGAATCCTGCAGGAAGGGACACAGAGGCATGCTGTCAAGAGTGCACTGGAATGTTTTGTTTTGTGTTCTGTGCAAGACAGAATCATTTCATTATTTACAAGAGTTATTCTTTTCCTACCTCAAAAGGAAGTCAGAAAATGAGAACACAGAAATGCTTTTTGTAACATTTTAAATTTTATTTTTTAGGTTTGAGAAAGAGATTTAAGGCTAGGCACAGTGGCTCACACCTGTAATCCCAACACTTCGAGAGGCCGAGGCGGGCAAATCACAAGGTCAGGAATTCGAGAACAGCCTGGCCAACATGGTGAAATCCTGTCTCTGCTAAAAATACAAAAATTAGCCGGGCATGGTGGCACGCACCTGTAATCTCAGCTACTTGGGAGGCTGAGGTAGGAGAACAGCTTGAACCCAGGAGGTAGAGGTTGCAGTGAGCCGAGATCGCACCACTACACTGGGTGACAGAGAAAGACTATAAGAAAAAAAAAACAGGGAGAGAGAGAGAGATTTAAATAAACTAGCGTTGTCACAAAGTAGGAATAAAAAAGATTCCCACAGTCATTTTTTTTCCTTCAGAACTGCAAGGTTCTTAACTTCTCCAATAGTGCACGGCTCTGAAAAGTACTTTTAGAAAGCAGTTCCAACATTTCTTTTCAGGCAGTTCTTAAGAATGCTGGAATGTGAACAACAGCAACAAAAAGTTGCTTCAACCACAGCCTGCACTCTGCATTTGGCCCACAAGCACTGCTGACGTTGCAGAATAAATACCAATGACACCACAAGCAACTTGAAAAAAATTTTTGGACTGACAAAGCGCACATTATGCAAGACTTAATTGAGTGCGTTTCTTCACATAGAGAGAAACAGCAGAGTGGTCACAGGGTAAAATCCAGTGAATTGAATATACTGGGCATTTTAATTATAGAAATTGTGCATTCCTGCCATCATTGTTTATAATAACTATATACACGTGCTGCATTAAACCAGTTCTGAGTTTAAGACCTAAACGAACTAGACTCAGACACACAGACTGCTTTCCTGCTCCCTATTGCCATCACAGACTAAACAAGTATTGGTCATGAATAAAACATCAAGGAGAAATATAAATATACACATTGCCCTTCCCAAAAGTATCATGGCAAAGGCCCTTACACATAATAAAACTGCTTGGTGCATCTCTTATGGGAAGACACAGAGTGCAAACAGCTGTGGTAGTCTTGGACTCAAGAGTCCAGCCTTTATTAACTCAAAGCTTAGGCCACTAAGCCACCTCTCAACACCAAGGAAGAGTGGTAAATTTAGGCTCATCTCACCAAAAGTGCAACAATGCACAATTGTAAGGGCAGATAGCCCAGTAAGGAACTGCCAGGATGCTTAAGGAATTAAAGAATAAGACCAAGAAATCTCAGTCAAGATTTAGAACTAGGGAAACAGTGAAAAGCTACACTGGAGCAGGATGCTATCTCCGGTGGAAGCAAGATGCACCCAGAGCCCGGGTGATGAGGCAGCACACTGCTGGAGGAGGATGAGAGCTTCATGCAAGGAAGAACCAGGCAGGCCACAAGGCATCTCCTCTGCCTCTCCCGCCAACAAGCTCAAATTCGGCTTTGACCCTCTGACTGGAAAAAAAATCAACCACCAGAATCCCAAATTAGACATTTTTCCAAGAATTGAGTCATTCTACTCCAATATTGTATTCGGTAATCTCAGAAAAAGATGCAAGAAATCAATTTCCTGATAAAGACAAAATATCTCATCAAGAGCACTCTTGGGAAACAGACTGCACAGCCAGGCGAACAAGTCAGAGAGCAAAGGATGCAAAGACTGCCAAGCAGCATGAAATGAAGAGCAAATATTTGAACTGGTATACCCATTCTCTTAGGAAATGTGGTTGCAATGAAAAAGTGATCAAAGCAAATGATAAATATTTTCTCCATCTAAGTCATTGCTCACCCTGTACACAGTACCCAGGCCCTGGAATAGATGACACCAATCTTCACGGACTACACAATATACACTGTGATTTGCTACTCAAAGGGTGCAAGGCTAACGTTTGCTCTTATCATGTTCATTTGTCTGTGTATCCCTTGCATGGAAATCCAAGACCTCCTTGGCCCTGCCATGTGTGCACCAAGCCAGCTCCCAGTTCAGATCTCAGGACCTGGCTCATCAAATGCACGGGTAACAAGCTTTCTTGAAGGTTCTAAATGCAATCATTGTTTTAAAAACTCATCTGTTGGAAATAAAAAAAAGAAAGCATTGCCAGGAACTGCCTTAAAGGAAAACAAAAAACTCATTTTATTTTTTTTTTTAAACTTTGCCCATCAGCTGCCAAGTAAACTTATTAAGTCTTCGTTTTATAAGGAATCATGAAACACGTCCAAAAGCAATTTTATATAGCCAGTAGGTACTAACCAAATACACTGCCATTCACATTTACAGGTTTCTTTTTTTCTGCATCCCATTGTAAACCTCTCAAAATGAAAGTATCACATCTTCTTCTACTATTTTAGTTTCTATCACAGTTCTCTGAACACAGTGGTCTTTCAAAGTTCATGGTGGCCTTTCAATCAATATTCAATGTTCAATGTTTCAAGAAGTGAAAACAGTGCATATTCTATTCACACATTTATTTGCTTTTCTGTTTTCTAAAAATAACATGATTTTTTCATTTTAATGTGTTCTTCCTGCACTGGAGAAAAGAGATTTCCTGAGAAACAAAGAGCAGAAATTCTGCATATGTGTATATACTCGAGATTTCTCTTACAAACATATCAACAGGTGGAGCATGTTAACTTGATTTCACAAGAGAACAGAGGCCAAACTTTGCTTACTGTTGTACACTTTGACTTGAGAGACAGAGAAAGAGAGAACAGCTAAAGACCGATATAGATTAGACAGACATAATCAAACACAACAAAAGGTCTATCACAGTGTTATGGTATTATCAAACCATTATAATGATAAAAATAACTTTCTGTAATAATGTTGAAGATATGAGTGCCAGAAGAATGTTCAGAGAGAAAAACCAAAGTATTATAGATAATAGTGGGGCAGCACGGTGGCATATGTAGGGCAGAGTGAAGAAATATCTGGGAGTAAAGTTGGTACCAGTTTAAAAGGATGTGGTCCTGTTTCCTAGAATTCCCATAGAAAACTGAGACAAATGCTTCAAATCAAGGCAGCTGGTTAGGAAGGGAAGAGCGGGAAAGACAGATAACAACACAGGCTTAATAAAGGCTCCAGTCATTTTCAGTCCAATCTTAGATGCCATCTGCAGGTGACAGTTCAGTGCTGGAGTTCTAAGGCTGCATCCTCAGGCACCCATTTTCCTGAGATGGTTTTCTGAACATGAGGGAGGGAGGTAGAGAAATTCAGGTAACAGACTTACAACCTCGGGCATCAGCCAAGTTTCTTCTCCAGTTACAACATGTGAACACAAAAGCAATGCATGTTTAGTAATCTTATATTAAAAGGAGACCTTTTGCCCTTATAGCACTGAGGAACTCCAAATACGATCATTCAAATTTTCATGGCCCTTCCAACAGTTTCCATCTTAGACTTGGGGCTTTTTTCTCCATTAATTTGCCTGCCATTAAGTATCCAAGTTGGATATGAGGAATATTATGCTGTGGCTCTTTCTTCTATTACTCTGAATGAAGACCTGAAACGTAACGGAATAGCCTAGCTATACATCACTGAAAGACTGTATTTGCCAAAACAGAAATTCATTGCAAGAGATGGTATCGTATAAATGGTTCTGTATAAGAGGGCTATTTCCATGTCTTTGTAGAGGAACCTGAATTATACAACTCCGTTATCTGGCTACAAATTGCTTAAACAACTTCATGCAATAAATGTTTTACTTACTCTATGCACCCATACGAGTGGTTAAGTTTTTGTTTTTCTGGTCCCACATATCGGCTGTATGTATTGGAGAAAAGTATTCATTCACAGAAAGTATTCATTCACGAGACTGTGGTCATTTTCATTACCTCATCTTGATGTCTCAGTTACTGTTCAAATAAGTGATATGACACTAGTGTAGTAGAAAGGATGTTCACTCTAAATTTGAATATGTGTGTGTGTGTGTATATATATATATAATTAAATTGATGTTATGTTATATATTTGTAGTAATTAATATAAATCATTTCCAGTGATATACATATATAAATGATTTATATTTATTTAAAGTTTGGATTTTAAAATGTTTCAATGATTATTATTTTATTAAAAGACATGTCTGTTTCTTTCAGCCATACCTTTCTTCTACTTAAAAGGAACTGAACAATTCTTCATCTCCCAGTTTCTCAATCTCTCTCTTTCTCTCTCATTTCAGTTTAATTCCAATGGAAGTGGTGGAAGTAATTGCCCTCTGAGAGTGTGAGACTGGATGCTAAATGAAACATCCTTACTTTATTTTCAGGGAAAAAAAAATGTTGCATTGTTTTCAGATCTGGGTTTAGTAACTGATTTGCCAAAGGTGGCATAATGACTCCAGTGGGATTCGGAATTTTAGCTTTCATTGAAACCTTCACAGCGATCCCTGCAATTTCTGTTATGCATAGGCCTTAACCAGAGATGTGAATGCATCCTTGTATTTCTTAGATGAAAAATAATTCTGTCCCATAGGCAGTATGCTGCAGAAGTATTGCAGAGGCTTTAAAGAGAAAGACTTTTTTTTTCTCAAGATCACCTGGAAGTTTTTCTTTACTTTTAGATTACTGAACAGCTCTTCTTTTTTACATTCACCCAGCGCATCTGAAAGGAGCCCAGTAAGTATTTCAGTCCTCCCAGGATGAAGTTACAGTGGCGCACTCCCCAGCCCTCAAGCATCAGCCTGCCACCAGTAATACTCCCAGGACTGTGGTGGTTGTGGGGATGGCGATCTAGAATGCAAAAGCTGGGGCTGAGCGCTCACATTCCATTTCCTCTCTGATCTTTAGTGTCTGCTCATAATGCCCTCAGATTTTCCCACTCCTGTGATTTTTCTCTTTCTGCCGCTCTACAATATTCGTATTTTCAGTAATATTCGGCCCCCTGCTTTGTGCTAGGGAAGTTTCTGCAGGATTGAACACACTCCATTGTTTAATCCATTTCTACAGAAACAACACAGCCATCCCAGAGGAAAGCTGCCATTTCACAACCATTCTTGCTTTCCCTGAAGCCTCACGTTTTGCCTTTCACTCAGAATCAAATCCCCTTGGCTCTTTGTTGCTGCACTGTTTCAGAAGAAAAATTAGATTATGCTAAGATTATAAATACTGAAAAACAAATGTGCTGAACTGAATTTAGTTCACCTTTTCTTTACTTTTTTTTTTTAGAGACGGAGTTTCGCTCTGTCACTCAGGCTGGAGTGCAGTGGCACGATCTTGGCTCACTGCAAACTCTGCCTCTCAGGTTCGAGCAATTCTCATTCCTTGGCCTCCTGAGTAGCTGGGACTACAGGTGCATGCCACCACACCTGGCTAATCTGTGTATATTTAGTAGAGACAGGGTTTCACCATGTTGGTTAGGCTGGTCTCGAACTCCTGACCTTGTGATTCACCTGCCTCGGCCTATCAAAGTGCTGGGATTAGAGGCATGTTAGCTCACCTTTTCAATGTTCATTTTGGAATAGTCGGTTGGTGCCTTAAAATAAATCTTCTCTGACATTTGAGTCTCATTTAATCTTCACCTTGGTTGAAGCTTCTGGGCCTCAATCTCTCTCCACCCTCCCACCCTTCAACTCTGGGTTGCCCAGCAACCTCAAACAGCTGGTTGCCCAAACAGAAAAAGTAAATGGGATTAACTCTGGAGGAAACTAATTGAAGGAAGCATTAGTATGCTCCTAATTAGAATTATTTCAATACTAGCTGATTAAATTGTGCTCGGCTGTCCTAAGTAAGAGTGTGGGCTGTGGAGTGTGCAGGTGGAAGGACGGTCACAGACATGAACATGCAATATTCACAGCCGGGGTGACAGCAGCTACTACAGCCATAAAAGCAACTGCCCTCTGCTTGCAAAAGTGCACAAAATCATATGACAAGTCTTTTGCCCACTACTCCTCTCATTCATGTATTCATGCATTAATTCATGCATTCATTCACTAACTCACTCACTTACTCATTCAGTATTTATTGAATGGCAACAGGCCATTATAGAAATTCTGTGGGGGGATGAACCAGACTTTGGTTTCAATTCTAGCTCCACTATTTACTAGCACTGTGATACTGAGATAAATTTCTTAAACTTTCCAAGTCTTAATTTCAACATTGGTAAAATCAAATTACCAATATCTACCTTAAAGAGATATTGTGAGGATTAAGTAAAATGGAGCAAGCAAAACAACTACTATGGTAACTGCCCAAGTTAGATCTTCAGTTAGTCCCCTTTCCCCTCTACCACAGGGCACTGGAATGTGAGAGAAATGCTGAAGGTGCATTAACTAGTTTGGGACATGGGGCTGTATTTCAAGCAGCAAGCCAAGATAGCAATGGAATCTCAGCAGTAGAAATTGAGAGGAATGGACAGACATGAGACTTGTTAATATCGTCTGGATTGATGTCCCTACCCGAATCTCATGTTGAAATGTAAAGGAGTTTGGATCATGGGGGCAGATCCCTCATAAATGGCTTGGGCCTCCCTCTGACTTCACAAAAGATCTGGTCATTTTAAAGTGTGTGCCCCCAACCCCTGCACTCTCTCTCTCTCTCGCTCCTGCTTTTGTCATGTGAAAAACCATCTCCTCCTTTGCCTTCCATCATGATGATAAGCTTCCTGAGGCCTCCCTGGAAGCCAAAGAGATGCCGGCACTATGCTTCCTGTAAAGCATGCAGAACCATGAGCCAATTAAACCCCTTTTCTTTATATTACCCAGTCTTGGGTACTTCTTCAAAGCAATGCAAGAATGGCCTAACCAATGGTTTTCAGGAAAAAATGAACAGAATCAGGTGACTGTGAATAAGTGAAAATTGTCAAAGTGCCTCTGATGTTTTAAGCCGAGATGATCTCACTCAGAGAATGGTGGTGTCATTAAAGAATTAGTTAACGCGGCCCCGGAGCGCGGTGGCTCAAGCCTGTAATCCCAGCACTTTGGGAGGCCGAGACGGCCCGGATCACACGAGGTCAGGAGATCGAGACCCAAATCCTGGCTAACCACGGTGAAAGCCGGTCGTCTACTAAAAATACAAAAAAAACTAGCCGGGCGAAGTGGCCGGGCGCCTGTAGTACCACAGCTACTCGGGAGGCCTGAGGCAGGAGAATGGCGTAAACCGCGGGAGGCGGAGGCTTGCAGTGAGCTGAGATCCGGGCCCAGCTGCAGCTCCCAGCCCGCCAGCGACAGAGTGAGACTCTGGCCTCAAAAAAATAAAAAAAAAAAAAAAATAAAAAAGAAAATTAGTACCAAGAAGGGATTACTTTGTGCATGTGGAACAATTTTGGTGTTAAGTATAGGGACCAGAGCTGATTCTGGAGTAAAAAAATGAAAACTATCACACTGATTTCCATTTGCCTTTTTCTACTCTGCTATGGAACCCAGCTACCTAGAACAAAGGAGACAGCAGGGGCACATGAAGAAACAGGTGGAGTCAGCTGGAGTTATTAGAATCTAGGTTGCTCAAATGAGCTAGAACTCTGACATTCAAAGATTTAGCATTGGTTTTATAAACTCTTTTTAAGGATTCTTTTCCTTCAGAGACTACATGTATTTTTAAGTATGAGTTAGGTTATGCTGCAGTAACTAATCAGCCATTACATACCATTGCCTTAGCCTAACAAAGACTTATTTCTTGCTCTTACTACATGTCCAGTGCAGGTTGGGGAGCTCTTCTATACACAGGAACTCAATGATGCAACTGATGGGGACTCTACCATCTCTTAACTGCACCACCTGGGACATAGATCTTTTATTCTTCCCACATCAGGGGAGACAGACACATGAGCTTTCATTGCCTAAGTCCTAAAATTACACATACGTTTCCCTAGAGCTTGTTTATCAGAACTAACTCACATAGCCCTGCTCATTACACAGAGTCTGAGAGCTATACTCTTCCATGTGCTTGGAAGAGGGGGAGAAGTGTATGTCAGAGAACACTAGAAATGTCTTCCACTAGACACCGTGATGGGTTGAATAGTTCCATTTTTGAAACAGGTGGCTTAAATCTCTTTAATGTTGCATTGGTTCATTCAGAAGGTAGGGTATCATCCAATTTAATGGTTAGGACAGTGAATATAAGGGAGAGGGTTCAGATGACAAAAAAGATAGCTGGCCCATTGAGAGCCAGAGGATATTCCCTAAGAGACCAGCAGTTTTCAAAGTGAGGGCCAAGAACCTCTAGAGACCTCCAAGACCATGTCAGGTCACTCATGAAGTCTTCCCTTTTCCACATACCTATCTGTGGAAGGCCAAATTTTACGTACTTCACCTAACACAGCATATTGCAGCAGATTAAACTGAAGAGGCAGATATTAGAATCTAGCTTCTTCTATTAAACCAAATATTAATATGAAAGAAATTTGCAAAAAAAATTGTAAACAATGCCACTCTTCACATGGAATATTTTTGTTTTCGAAAATAGCCATTTTCACAGTAATACATTATATATGTTTATATTAATGTGTTTATTATTGTTTTAAATGAATCAATACATATTTTATAATCTGAAATTTGACATCTAATATAGCATTGAAAGAAGCCCTGCAGACATAATTTGTAAGAGTGTAAAGGTGTACTGAGACCAAAAATTTGAGAACCACTTTCCAGACCAATTCAAGTCAGCCATATAGCCCTAAGACCCTCTGTACACTGGGCAAGTTCATTCTGGGAAATGGGGCTTCAGAATCTCTATAGACTGGAAGAAACTACTCAGAGTTTAGGTTCTCATTTCTCTGAAGGTCAGACAAGTGGTTTCAGGAACTGAAGAGATAAGGCACCATGAAGGATAGACTGGTCCAACCCAGAGTCCTAAAGTTCAGAGACATCCTCTTAAGGACCTGCATTCTGAATGAGGCATGGAGTCAACATGTGGGATGGAATGATTAAGCTGGCGAATAAGCCTAGCTTGGTTGTTCTTTGTTCATTATCACTCATAAAAGTTATCAGAGAACCTTTGCCTTAAAAAAAAAATCCAATATCTAATAAAATGTTAATAAGTTAATAAGTTAGTAAAAGTTTAAAAATGTTTGTAAAAGTAAAAGTTAAGAAGAAGAGTATAACCTGAAGTATGAAGTTAGGATAGAAATGAGACTAGAGAAAAGGGTGGGAACCCGTCCAGTGATTTTCTCATTTGCAAACTTAGGGATGCTTGAAGGACTTCTATGAGTATGTCAAGGCATTTCTAGAGAGACCACCTGGCAATTTCATTCCTCACGGTAAGTGATGCTTTTTGCAGTTGTTCTTCTCTTTGTCTACCCTTCCGGAACGTCCTCGTCCAGTTCATCCACCTTTCATCGGAATTACACACAAAAAATGGAATAGCAGAGTAGATGCAGATGATAAACAACAGGGGTTTCAGGAGATCTACAGTTTCAGGGTCTATCCTTGTAGTAGGATCACCTATTGCCTTCTCCTTCCCTTTTTTTTTTTTTCTTTTCAAACATCTATATTCTTCCAATTGTTTTCTTGTAGAAAGAAAAAACAAACAAACTGTGAACTCCTCTCCAATAAAGTCAGAAACAAGGTTTGTTACCCATTTTCTTTGTCTTTGCAGCCAAAGACAGAGGCCATCTTTATAATCTGTCCTTGCTGGAGATTATATATTTCCTCTACTCTGAATCAGTCACTAGAAAGGTTTTTTTTTTAAAAAAAAAAGAGAGCTTGAGAGAGAGAGACACAGTGGGGGAAAGACAGACGATAGGAATGTTTAAACTACACAGAATAAATAAATAATTCAGCAATATTAACCTCTCAACTACCTGCAAAGCATTCTTTGTAGCTCAAATGGTGAGCCAGCCTTGTGAGAGAAATGGTGTTTATCATTTATTTAATACACATGGCTGCAGCCTTAGGAAGAAAAGTTTAAAAGTAATGTCAACAGGCAAAGGATCACACTAGGAGTCATGGAGCTCACCTTGCGTTTCTCCCTGAGGCAGAGCTGACGTGAATTCATTCAGGGTCATTCTATTATTCATGCAAGGAACTGTCTATCACAAATGCAATATGAAAAGGAGGTGCGCCCATGTGAGGCATGAAATATCATCTCTAATAACTGGCAGTTTAATTTCAAGATTTCGGGACTGCTCATTTAAAAGTACCTGAAGCAAAGTTCTAAAGCACAGAATGATAAAGGAAATCATGGTTGTTACACCTGAAGGAACCTTGTCCCATTTCTACTAGAAAACATAAGAAATTGAGTGAAAAAGAAGATACGGAAAATAATGCAAAACCGACAATAGAATGTCATGGCAGACAGTGCCTCAGAACTTTTCATAACTCTGTAGCACATTCACTAGGACATAGTTTTTGTAATTATCTTAGAAAACTGGTCTTATTCTTTTCGAATTCTAGGGCAACTGAGAAGAGAATTCACAAAATTTACAGTGGAATCTCAAATTTACAATGGGATCACACAGTACAATCATTTATCAATAGACTTGTAGTACAGTGACTTAAAAACCTAGAAAGGACCTTGTACAATCTAGATCACACAGCACAATCATTTATCAATAGACTTGTAGTACAGTGACTTAAAAACCTAGAAAGGACCTTGGGAATCAACCATCATAATAAACTTATGTTAGTGGTTAAGAAACGGGGGCCCAGTGACAGGACCACAACTGCAGACTCAGCGTAACCCAGTGTTCTTTGTATTACACTTTGACTTTTTAAAGTTATCTTTTAAAAATTATACAATGTGAGTGATAACAAGTGTTTAACTGTCACCATATAAACAATAGGTTCAAGCACATCTTCTGGTAGATGCTCAAACACCTTTACATCTATGATACTATGTGCTCTATTTGAGGTAGGCCTCTTGCTTATGGATTTTTTTTAAAAAGGACTCCTGTCTGAACCTTCCTGAATTGGATGTGTTGTGCGTAAGGGAGACAATTTTGGTGGCTATGGCTAGTTTTGTGGGATTCCTAGGATCTTGGCTCTTAAAGTGAACCAGAAGTAGTGGGTAGAGGTGATAATAGAAAAAGGAAGCCAAAGCCCACTAAACCAAGAAAGGAAGTTAAAATAGAAGGTCAAGTAGAAATGGAGGTTCTAGACCCAGGACTTCCTATCCAAATGAGATATGTGCAAGAGTGGCAGCAGATGTGATCAGGACCCTGTCTGTGCAACAGGCTGGAGCTCCTGCTGTCTGTGAATGGTTTGCCTGTGCCAGCTGTGGTAAGGGTGAGTAGGTGGGCTATGATTAAACACAGTGTTGAGACAGGCTCACACATATAAGAAGTGTTAAGTTGGTGTGCTTGCTGTGTTTCTGGTGTAGCCTCAAATTGTCTCCAGTTGGACATTTCTCCTAGCATGGTGGGAAAGTAAAGGCAACAACCCGAGCCTCAGCCCACCCACTACTGATGAGGCCTGGCTCTCTTCCTGAAGTCGAAGAGGCTCAAGTGTTCCTCAGGCCACTTCTAGTAGAATGTGAAAGTCGCCAGTGTAAGAGATTTGTAGGAAAAGAAAATGAAAGTTTGGAAAGAAAAGTGGCAGGAATTGAGTGAGAGGAGACAGAGGTAAGCTGTAAGTAAACACCAAAACCTCCAATGGAAAGGCAAAGAACAATTCAACCAATTAATCAGTAGGTGCCTAGAGTTCGCAATGCCAAACAGCTTGTGTCACAGCCTTCATGAGTGTTTAAACGATTCAGGACAGGGCATGTGCTTGAGTGAAAAATCAAATACACACACATGCGCGCGCGTGCACACACACACACATGTACTTTTCCTTCTGCTGATTGTGCCTGGTGTGTCTGCCACACAACCACATTCTAGGTCCTGCCACTTTGGGGTTTAGAGGTCTTAGGAATTTAAAAAAGAGGAAGATGAGGGTGGGGTGGAATATGGGACACCACTGTGTCTCAAATGACAGAAAGGAAACCACTGGGAAGGGCTTTCCAACAGTCTGGCCTCTGAGAAATCAGGACTAAAAGCCACTCTGGAGTCTAGAAATGCTAGCTCCTGTTAAGCTCAACATAAGGAAATCACAGTGAAAAAACAGGGAGGTAGGAGAGTGAGGACATGAAGGAGCTTGGCTGAAAGGGGAGAGGGAGCACAGCAGTCAGAGAAATGGCATGAGAATGTTGGGAGAGAGGTCACATAAAAAGCATACTTTGTTGCCCAACAGTGCTGGTAAGTGTCCACCTAGAAAAGGGAAAAGATGGTTTGAATCTTGGGGCTGATGTCAGGAACAATGGCAAAGGAAAGATACAGACAAGGGATCATAGCATCATCTACATTAAAAGTTGCCAGGAAAACCTCCAGTAGAATGCCCCACACATAACTGACCCTCAAGCATGTTATTATCACCTTCTGTTCTGTACAATTTCCTTGAGTGACATTGAAATACGATAGTCTACACTGTTCACAGACATTTAAAAAATACGAAAAAACTGAATATATGCATAATCTATGACCATCACTCTCCCAGGCATATATCCACCAGAAATGTGTCTACTCATTTACCAAAATACAATTACAAGAGTGTTTGTAGCAGCAGTACTCACAATAGTAGGCACCTGAAAATTACCAAAATGTTCATCAACCACAGAATAGATAAGTTGTGTTAAAACATAATAGGATACTGTGATTATTTATTCTCCCTGCTGTATAGTTTTCTATCGTGAAAATGAGGATTAATATCACAAGCCTAATGTTGAGCAAAAGAAGCCAGACACAAAAAGCACATACTGCATAAATCCATTTACACAAAATTCAAAAACAGACGAAAAGCATCTATGCTACTAGAAGTCATTAAAGTGGTTATTGTTGGTGGGGATACGGTAGGGGTCATGACAAAGTGGATTTGATCATGTTCCTAACAATAATTTTTATGTCAAAATTAGCCAATGTCCTGTTTTCAGTGAGTACCTATACATACATACGCACAGATGAATTCTTTGTGTTTAGAGAGTAGGACACTAAGCACATTATTATCACATCATTCACAGTAATAAGGACAGTTATTATTCTTCCATGCCAGGTAGTACAGTATTGTAATAGAGGAAGGATAGGGTATAGTATAAAACTAAGCTGAATTAAATGATTCAGCTACTTGCTAGTTCTATAATTAGGGTAAACCTATATATGCTTTCATATCCTTATTTGTAAAATTGGGATAAAAATATCTATATTTAGGTACATCATGGAAATATAAAGAAATGAAAAATAGTAAGCATGGGCATATCTCAAAAATGCTGTGGGTTTGGTTCCAGAATGTTACAACTAAGCAAATATTGCAGTAAATTCACATGACTATTTTGGTTTTCCATTGAAAATAAAATTTATGTTAACACTATACTGTGCTCTATTAGATGCACAGACATTATATCAAAAAAATATATACATATCTTAATTTAAAATGCTTTATTTTAAAATGCTAATGGCCATCTGAGTCTGCACTGAGTCACGATCTTTGTGCTGGCAGATGGTCTTCCCTCTCTGTTGATGGTTTGCCTCTCTGTTGATGATCAGGGTGATGATTTGCTAAAGGCTAGGGCAGCTGTGCCAATTTCTTGAAATAAGACAACAATGAAGTTTGCTGCATGGATTGACTCTTGTTCCTTTCATGAAAGGCTTCTATGTAGCATGTGATGTAATTTGATAGCATTCTACCCACAGTATGACTTCTTTCAAAATTGGAGTCAAATCTTCTCAAATCTGCCACTGCTTTGTTAACTGCATTTGTATAAGAGTCTAGACATTTTGTTGTCATTTCAACAATGTTCACAACATCTTCACTAGGAGTAGAGTCCATCTCAAGAAATCACTTTCTTTGCTCACCCATAAGAAGCAACTCCTCATTCATTAACGTTTATGATGAAATTGCAGCAATTCTGTCTCAGCTTCAGGCTTCATGTCTATTAATAATTCTAGTTCTATTGCTATCTCTACCACATCTACAGTTATTTCCTCCACTGAAGTATTAAGCCCCTCAAGGTCATCCATGAGAGTTGGAATCAATTTCATTGAAACATCTGTTAATGTCGGTAACTTGACCTCCTCCCATGAATCATGAATGCTCTTTATGCTATTTATAATGGTGAATCCTTACCCGAAGGTTTTCAGTTTACTTTGCCCAGATTCATCATAGGGATAACTGTCTAAGACAACTATAACCTTACAAAATTATTTACTAAAGAATAAGGCTTGTAAGTTGAAATTACTCCTTAATCTATGGGCCACAGAATGAATGTTTTGTTAGCAGGCATGAAAACATTAACCTCCTTGTACATTTCCATCTGAGCTCTTGGGTGCCTAGGAGCATTGTCAATGAACAGTAATATTTTGAAATGAATCTTTTTTTCTGAGCAGTAGGTCTTAACAATAGTCTTAAAATATTCGCTATACCATGCAGTAAACAGATGTAGCGTCATCCAGGCTTTATTTTTCCATTTATAGAGCACATGCAGAGTAGAGTTAGCATAATTCTTAAAGAGTCCTAGGAATTTTGGAATGGCAAACGAGCACTGGCTTCAACTTAAAGTCAGCAGCTGCATCAGCCCCCAACAAGAGAGTTAGGCTGTCCTTTGAAGCTTTGAATCCAGACTTGAACTTCTCTCCAGCTGTGAAAATGCAACATGACATCTTGTTCCAATAGAAAGCCATTTCAGCTACATTGAAAATCTGTTGTTTAAGAGTAGCCACCCTCTTCCATGATCTTAGCTAAATCTTCTGGATAACTTACTGATGTTTCTCCACGGGTATTTGCTGCTTCACCTTGACCTTTTATGTTACGGAGAACTTTTATGTTATGTTATAGAGGTTCTTTAACGCTCATGAGCCAACCTCTGCTAGCTTCAAACTTTTCTTCTTAATTTCTTCACCTCTCTCAGTCTTCGGAAAATTAAAGAGATTCACGGTCTTGCTCTGGATTTGATTCTGGTTCAGGTGAAGGCTGTGGCTGGTTTGAACTTCTATCTAAACCACTGAAACTTTCTGAATTTCAACAGTAAAAATGTTTCACTTTCATATCATTCATGTGTTCAATGGAGTAGAACTTTTAATTTCCTTCAAGAACTTTTCCTTTGCTTTTGACACTTGATTAACTGGTACAAGAGGCCTTGCTTTCAGCCTGTCTTGGCTTCTGATAGGACTGACTTACTCAGCTTAATCCTTCTAACTTTTGATGTAAAGTAAGAGATACATGATTCTTCCTATCACTTGAATACTTAGAGGCCACTGTAGGGTTACTAATTGGCCTAATTTCAATATCGTTTTGTCTCAGGGGATAGGGAGGCCCAAGGAGAGAGAGAAGGGAGAATAGCAGGTTGGTGGAGCAGTCACACCACATACAAAATTTATCAATTAGTTTGCCATCTAACATGGGCACAGTTTATGATGCCCCAAAGCAATTACAATAGTAACATAAAAGATCAATGATCACAGATCACCAAAATAAATATAATAACAGCAAAAAAGATTGAAACGTTGTGAGAATTACCAAAAATGCAACATACACCAAAAATGAGTATATATTGGAAAATTGCACTGATAAACTTGTTCATCACAGGGTTGCCTTCAATTTGTAAAAAATGCAACATTTGCAAAGTGCAATAAAGTGAAGTGCAGTAAGATAAGGTATCCTTACACTAACAGTGACTGTTAATAATGTTAATTTTATTCTTTTTCCTTTCTCAGTTAGCACATATGTATTCTATATTTGTGTTGTGATTATAACTGTATTTTTCAAGGTGATCACATCTCTTGATCACAGAAAATGCAGGCAATCATGAAGCTAAATATCACACCCTATTTCCAAATACAAAATCTGTTAGTGTTGTTTCTTCTCACTGGACCACCACCGCCATCATTTCCAGGGTTGGATATCAATGATTCTGTTAACAGTTCCTTTGTCTATTTTCCTACTCTCAGTCAACCGCATTCAGCATAGGTAATCTTCTTCATTTTCACCCGTTCTAACCTTCCCCAATAAATCTAAATTGCAGCTTCAGTGCAGGTGGGTAGAAACACATCCACAGGCTTGTTTCTAGAACCTTCCCTCTAGCAGAAATTAGGTGGAGTTCAGGTAATGATTCCCTATCTTCACAGACAAATTCACCTGCTGAAAGACTGGACCATCAAACTTCCTGACTGATACCAATGGTCCAGGAGACTGAGATGAACAGCCCCTGGAGAGGGAGGTGTGATAGAACATCAGGGAACTCAGTTACACAAAGCTGGAGAGGCAGAGGCAGAAGAAGGTGAGGCAGAGAGTGAAGGCAACATCTAAGATACTTTCCCTTACTGCAATACTTTACATACAACTGAAATCTTCATAGCAGTTTCATTCCCTAATTTCTCCTCTGTTTTCTTTTCACACAGTCTACCTCCTTCCCTCATTCTCGGATTCCTTTTCAACTTTTCTTAGCTTTTATATTTCGATTTCTCTATCAATCCAGATTTTTACTGTGTATTTATTGAGCTCATAAATAGAGCCTGTGCCCTGGAGGGACAGCATGAGAAATTAAATACATTGTATTCAATTTATTTTTAAGTTAATATTACAGCAAGTGAACCAAAATTTCATTTCTTTATATACTGGTTAATGAACCTACATTTTGGCAGACATGAAAGCTTCTTTCAGGGCTTTTCCCTCCTCTTCTTTTCAAGGCTTTTTAAAAAGTAGCTCTACAGGCAAGTTTCAGTAGGGGGGTGAGGATGGAAGTTTGATACTACAAACCTTCCCTTTTCTCTCAAATCTCAAGCTTCCCTTCTTTTGCTGAGCATCTTAAACAAGCAGGCGGATGTTTTTCCTCTTTTATTTTTTAATTGCTTATGTTGATGTGCAAGACAACATTTTCAATGAGATGCAAACGGAGTTGCCCACACAGCAATAATGGGGGCTTTGTGGGCTGCTCAGCATGTGCTGTGTTTCTCTGAAGCCTTTAGGTCCATACCCCCAAGCTCTACAAAGAGGTCAGTCAGTACATTTCAGTTTCTCTCTCTCCCATACCAAAGAGATGTTCTGACTGTGAGAAAAAACAGCAGGTAGAATAGTCACTGGCAGAAGCTTCCCCTACTCCCCACTATGCCTACCACTTATTTTCCACTGACAGTCAATTATTACATTTTAAATAAAGTTGTACTTTATGAAGATTTAATGAAATACTGCTATGATATGGTAAGCCAGTGCCAACTGAAAGAGCTGCTTCACTCAAAGAATTCTGCTATTCAATTAGCTTTCCCTGTTAATACATCATGATAGCAACTCTGATTAGGAAACATAACACTCACTAATTTACACCTGAATGACACAGAAAAGGTTGCTAAGTGGTTTGGAATTATAGCAGGCTTATTATTTGGTGTGGGGACTAACATATTTTCTGGCTAAGGATAGAATTCTGGCTAAAGACTGCAGAAAATGAACAAACAGAAATTACCTATGTTGATTTAGTGTTATTTTCAAGACCAACTGATCATTTAAGTGAGGATTTTTGCTTTTCACATAGCTATTAGTACTATCAAAAGCTTTTATTCAACAGGGACAGCAGAGGCTATTGATTTCTATCCTTTCTCAGGTCCTCTTAACACAAGTTTTAAGTGCCCAAACCCAGGTAGTCTCTATTAAAATTAATGTTGTTAGGGAAGAGTGCAGATGTTGTTGTCCGGGCAACAGGCTTGGGCACTGTAAATCAAAAGACTTCTGTGGTCCTATTTTTTGTAAGGCAAGACTTCACTTGCCTTAAAGGCTCCCACTTCAGAAGGGTTATCTCATTCTTGGGGCATCAAAATTAGAAACAAAAGGCAAAACTAACAGCACATCTTGCCTTAGAATTCCCTGAAAAAGATCCGTAACAAATGGTATAGACACAAGGTAATGAAGAAAACAACAGCACAAATAAGAATAAACTTACAGGGTTCCCAACCATATAGGCGAGTAAAGAAGGTCTTGTCCTAGGAGGCTTGGGAAACTTAGGAAATTGAGGGGATCTTGGGAAGAAATTCCTGCAAATTTACAGGTATTACAGGTGAAATCAGATGGCAAATCTTGGGCTTGTCCTCCTATCCTAAAGAGGTTTTTAAAAGTCCAATCTGAAATTCCTCACAAAAATTTCCAGTAAAGCAAATTTAAGGTCTACATGGTAAATCACCATTCTTGAGAGCTTGTTTGGAGGTTCTCGCAGGGGAGCACAGCTACTCGTATACTGTCTATTGGTCCTCCTCTATCGGGGGTGTTCGTCCTCTTCTTCCAAATGCAAAGCTTCTGGAGGGATGCACACGGAGCAATGAGGGAAGAAGGGGACATACGTCTAGCCAGCCAGATCGGCTGAATCAACCCTGGCAATCAATGAGGTGACAGATGTCACAGCCGGATTGCCCTCACATCTGTAAATTACCATTCTGTTGCATCTATGTAAATAATCAAGCCAAATCTAATGTTATAAGCCTTATTCTGTGATCAAGAATAATTTTTTCTTTGATATTACTTTTGATCAAAAGCAGGGTGACTGTAGAGAAGTGTTGTACTACAATGCAAAACTGTGAACCAACTATAGCACACTCTTCTGAGTAATCAGAATCTGCCTTGTTCAATGTCTTTGTGCTATTTTGCAACCCTTTAAATTGCAGGTAAGAAATACATAGGCAAACTCCATCTTTTCGAGTAGAGATTTAATTGACTTCTCCCCACTATGGGAAAACACAGTTTTAGTACTTAGTTGTAAGTTGCCTTGGATTCTGTTGCTTGTAAAAGTTAAAAATCCTTATCAAATTTTCAATTATTCCAGTTTCCTTCAGTGTCTGGCAACACGTCCCCAAACTAACTTTTTCATTTTTCTCTCTCCTTTCTGGCTCATCATCAGACACCTAAAATCCAATTGCGCAGATCTCTAACTTGACTCTAAGGTGCTTTGCATTTGGCCCTTTTACTTGGGATCTAAAGAAGGCTTGTGAGCTAAATTCCGGAAACCTGATATAAGTCTTGAAAAGACTCGCCACAACAATAGATGATGGATGATCCAAAATACCTCCTGGAAAGAAAGTCTAGTGAAATGCTTGGGTCATACATACTCCTGCATAAGAATGTGAACAACATCACCAAATGCATCAATATTCCAGCTTGAAAGCAACGAGCAGTGCTGTGTAATAAAAATATTTTCCTCCACTGACCTCTTGGAATCCACTGGACTGATAACTACCAGTCCCACTCCTGGTTCTTTAATACAACCTTTTATATTTATATTTTCTCTTTTTCAGTTCTGCCATTTCTTTTAAAACATGCCTGGTTTAGGGGTTCTAAAACAACTGACCTTTGCCACCAATTCTCAAAAGATGACTTTAACTGATTATACAGGAACAACACCAACAAGAGTTCTTTCTGAGACTATTTCTCAGACACTTCTTTGACCCACTCAGGATGTTTATTATCTTCTCTGAGTTGTACAACAACAAATAACATTCTTCTTAAATAAAAGTGTGGACTGATAATGTTGAACTTTACCTCAGCCCTGTGTTCCTAAAATACAGAGATAGTTAAGAAGCCTCCCCCGCTACCCACCCACACACACACTTTTATTTACCTAGATGCAGCTGATTGCCAGTGACCCCCCTTCCCTTACATATTCCCAGGTAAGACCTGGCCCTGTCCTTCCTCATGGCTCTCATAAGACTTGTGGAGGTGACCTCCTGGTTTACCTACCTCTGTGAAACTCTAGGCCCACATCCTTTTCTTTAAAATGTTTCTCATTAATTAATGTTTTCCCTACTGTAACAGCCTAAATAAAATCATCTCCTTAATCTTCCACTGCATTTTTGTCTTTCACAATAGGGTTTGGATTACATGGAGGTGTATGGAGTTGTCAAAAAATCATGAAATAATACAATTCCGGTTTGTGTATTTCATTAAATATAGATTTTACCACAAAAGACAAAATGAGGACTGTAAATACATAGTTAATGCTTTGTACACTTAGCTGTTTCGGAGTGAGGTATTAGATGTCTGTAACTTACTTTGTTTTATATATATATAATAGTTATATATATATATATATATATATTTTTTTTTTTTTTTTTTTTTTGAAATGAAGTCTTCTTTTTGCCCAGGTTCAAGCAATTCTCCTGCCTCAGCCTCCTGAGTAGCTGGGATTAACAGCACCCACCACCACATCCAGCTATTTTTGTATTTTTAGTAGAATGGGGTTTCACATGTTGGCAGCCTGGTCCTTCAACCCTGACCTCCGGCAATCGCCTGCCTTGGCCTCCCAAATGCTAGGATTACAGGTGAGCATTGCGCTTGCCTGTAATATGTATTTTTTACAGAACATATTAGATGGGCTTGATCCATTCATAGATGAACCTGCCTAAAAGTTTGTGATAAAGCAAATATAGTAAAAGACTAATTACAGATCTATGTGTTAGTTTATAGTGTCCATATCAAGTTTAATGGCAAAATTATTAAATTTTTTTCCACTAAGTTGGAGGCGGCAAGGGTAAATCTTCCTGTCCATCATCATTCTATCAAATTTTACTAGAGGCCAGTGACATAAGAAAATAAAAAGAAGGAAAGGCCAAAGATTGAGATTTAAGAAAACTATTTAATTATCAGATGTATGACTATGTAGAAATCCTGAAGAATTTATAAAGCAGTCCTAAGGTACTTGTGCCAGGTTATAGGATAGAAGGTCAATATATGAATATTAACTATACTTTTATTACTATCATAATTAAATGAAATTCTAATAGCATTGATAAAATCAAATACATATGAAATAATATAACATATAATAAATTATAAATACTAATATATAAAATTTTATTATATACAAATATATATTTAATAAATATGTTAAAATGTAACAAATATAAAATTACAATAAATATAATGAAAGATGTTCGAACTCTGTACTCTAGAAACTATGAAACGTATCTGACAGAACTAAAGATCTAAATAAATTTATCTGATCAATATTGTTATGATGTTAATTCTCCTCAGTTTAGGAAAACTGAGACATTTCCTAAGAATTGTTCACTAAAGGAGAAGCAGGTTCAAGTTGCATGGGCAGTCATGGGATAAGGAAAGGAACAATATTTAAGAGAGAAACCTAGTAGCATTCCAAGGAGATGGGCGTAAGTGCTGGCCATTTCCAAGGACAACATACACAGGGGTGAGATGTAGCCTTGGCTGGTGAGGTCAGACATTAAATGGAATCTCAAAAGAAAGATCTGAACCCACTACTACCATTCATATAGCTAAACTTTCCCTCCTTGCTTACCACCTCTGCCCTCCTAACACTCACGTGCAGATTACAGAATAAATAGAAGGCAATATCCACTTTGTTGGGTGTGCACAAAGGAGGGTAGAATGGAAGGGACAGATGACAAAACTAAAGAAATTAAGAAAATGACAAAATGAATGAAATAGGAAAAAGGACAAAAAGAAGTGATTTACATAATATTAGCAGTAAATGGAAGGTCTAGGTCAGTGGTTCTCACACTTTGCTGCATTTTAGAGTAACTCTCACGCCTAGGCCATATCTCAGTGCAATTAAGTGAGAATCTCAGGCATTAGTATTCTTTAAACTCTCCTATGTTATTTCAATGTGCAATAAAGTTTCAGCAGTGCCTCTCAAACATTAATGTGCATAAAGATCACCTGGGGATCTCGTTAAACTGCAGTTTCTGCTTCAGTAGGTCTTGGGTGGGGTCTTTGATTCTGTATTCCTAATAAGCTTCCAGGTAACACCAGTATGTCTGGTTTGAAGACTGCACTATGGGTAGCAAGGGCCTAGACAGAACTGATGATGAAAACTTGAGAAAAATACAAAGAGAAAAGCATAGAAATCATGCAGTTATGTTTCTTTAATAGAAGAAAACAAGCAAACAAAAAAAGATAAGTAACATAAAATCAAAAGCAGTCAAAAAATCCATCTATAAAGAAAATCCAATCTAAGAAGGCATAACAGAATCTGGAAAAGTGCTATGTACTCTTGAACTTAATATGAACTTGAATGGAGTAAAACATCAGTACAAAAAGAAGATGATAAAACAACAGATAAAAAGAGGAAAAGGGAGAATGCCAAGCTAAGGAGAAAAGATGGAGAACCAAAATACAGGCAGATATCTAAAATTCTTTTAAGAACAAAAACCAGATTAGAATTGTGAAATATCAATGCAAAGAAGAAAAACATAAATCAAAAAATAGATACAAAGAATACAGATAATTCAATCTGGATAACTGGTGTCTAAAAAATTAAAGAATCGCGTAAGTAGACCAGAAAATACATTGAGACATATAGGAAATGTACTCTTAAATGAAGAAAAAATAAACACATACGGTGCCTTGAAAAGACACAACATAGACCAAGATGCAAAACCGTCAAAGTTAATATATATCCTTAATAAGTTACTTAATTTTGAGGATAAAGAAAAAAAGGTACAGGAAAAAAAACACAAAGTTACTTCCAAGTAGAAAGAGAGAAAAAAACAGATTCCACAAAACAGCCTTTAATGACAAGGACTATGGGAGCAGGTCTACAAAGTTTTAAATAAAACAAAAGTATCTATCAAGACTATTTTAAGTGTCTAATCTCATTCAAGTGCAAAAGTACTAGGTAGATATTCTTGATCATTAAGAAACCCAGAGAACGTTCAAGAATTCGTCTTGAAAGAAACAAATGATTCAGTGATGATATATGCCAGCAACCAAGGCATAAAGCAAAATGAGCAACTCAGAAATAAAGAAAGCCATGGTAGAATTACTGGAGATGTTTCTGCTTTTGGCATGACACAGAGAGGAGCTCCATGAACCAGCTTCCCAGTGAAACAGATGAAAATTGTTTCAAAACAACATCTAAACTCTCTAGAAATAGTCCTAAGTGCATAGAGAAAATGAGAAAACATTTATTCAAAAATCTACGAAAACTTGACAGGACAACAAAAGTCTGTGGTATTTGAACAAGAATCTGCTCCTTCCATTTCCCCTCCCAGCTCAGCATGGTAGAAATTCCAATCCAGAGGAGAAACAGGGGTTCCCTTCTTCTGCCCAGCCCCAATTTGTGAGATGGTAGGTCTGTCTTAAGCATGGTGTTGCTAAGAATACTGGGGCCCCAGCTGCCCTCATCACGGTTTATAAGGCAGTGGTTCCATGTTGGAAAAGGCAAAACAAAAAAGACTTAAGGCTTCTGCCCACTCCATGCCATTAAGTATTCAGTTCTAAAAACAAAGTTGTCACTTAGAGAAAAGAACCTCAGGAAAGCGCTGTCTCCACTAACAGTTCTAGAGCCTTGGCAAAATCTAGAGATTTTGCCCAAGAGGAAGAGCAGTCCTAAAACAGATAGCTACTAATCTCTTTTCAAAGAAGCAGACTTCATTTGCAACAGGGTGTGAAGAAGTTCAAGTCTAAGGGGTTCTGGGAAAAAAAGTGTAGTCCAAAAGATAACTTGCAAAAAGAAAAAGACAATTGGCAGATTAGGAGATTCACTGGAGAGATAGGCAAAATTATAGATCAGATTGTCAGACAGAATGGGGAAAAGTGACAAAGAGCCCTGCTGGGGTCAGATCCAGTCTCAGGAACTGACCTCAGGAAATATTCCCCCCAAAGAGACTACATTTGATTACATCAGTCTGCTGAGAACCTTATGCCTTAGGACATTGCCAGACAATAGAAGAATCTGCCAGTAAGTAGTGGAGCTTCAAGCCTGAGTGTGTTTAGGGAAAGAAACTGCGACAGAGAGACCTGATAAAAACCACTGTCATCCCAACATGACTACGGTTACAACAAAGGTTGTACAACAGCAGAGGATTAACACTGTGGGATACAGATGTCACTAAAACCATCCAGCCAGTCTCTAAATAAGTAAACAACCATGTAAAAAATAGCAATCCCCACAGTGGGGGAATCGGTACCCCAAATGGCTATAATTTATTATCTAAAATGTCTAGTTTCCAACAAAAAAATTAGGAGGCATGCAAAGAAACTGGAAACTATAATTTATACATGGAAAAGAAAAAAAAATAAATACAAAGAAAAATAAGTTAACAAAAACTTCCCATGAGAGTAAATAGATGTTAAATTTAACAGAGATTTTTAAGTAGCCATTATAAGTATGTCCAAAGAACTAAAGGAAACCATAATTAAAGTTTAAAACAAAAGTATGAGGACAATTTCTCATCAAATGGAGAATATTAATAAAGAAATATAAATTATTTTTAAAAATCACATTGGCCTTCTATAGTTGAAAAGTACAATAACTGAAATACAAATTAGGTAACTTAAATAAAATGGATACAATCCTACAGACACACAAACTCCCAAAACTGACTCAAGAGAAATAATATGAATAAACTATAATGAATGATTTATTATCAATAAAAAAAGCCACCCAGAAATAAAAGTCAAGGCCTAGATGGCTTCCCTATTTTATTGTATTAACACAATATTTAAAGAAGAATTAATACCAGTTATTCACAAAATCTTCCAAAAATGGAAGAGAAGAGAGCACATCCCAGCTAACTCCTTTAGGCCTGTGCCACTCTGACACCAAAATCAGACAAAGACATCACAAGAAAAGGAAACTACAGACCAGTATCTCTCATGCACGTGGATATAAAATCCTCAAGAAGATTCTAGCAAACTGAATCCAGCAACATATTAAAGAATTACGCATCACGATCAAATGTGATTTATCCCATGAATGCAAAGCTGTGTTAACTCCCAAAAATCAGTTAAAGCAATATATCAGCCTAAATCCATAGAGAAAATTTTTTAAAGATTATCTCAAAATCACAGAAAAGTATTTAACAAAATCCAATACTTTTCATGACATACTTTTCAAAATACATAACAAACTAGGAATAGAAGGGAACTTCTTCAACTTGATAAAGAACATTAATGAAAAACCCACAGGTAGCATCATATTTAATGGTAAAAGACTAGATGCTTTCACTCTAAAACAAGAAAGAAACCAAAGGTATCTCCTCTTGCTATTTCTATTTAATATTGTACTGGAAGTTCCAGCCAGGGAAACACAACAAGAATGGTTATGATAAAACACTCACACATACACATATATACAATGACAATTGTTGAAGAGGATATGAAGAGAGAGAATTCTCACACCCTGCTGATGGGAATGTAAGTTGGTACAACTACTTTGAAAATTATTCTGTCACTTCTGCAATGATTAAACATGAAGTTAGCATATAACCCAGCAATTCAATTACTAAGGTATATGCTCAAGAGAAATTAAAATACAAGTCTCCCAAAAACCTTGTACAAGATTTTTTTTTTTTTAAACTTTTAAGTTCAGGGGTAAATGTGCAGGTTTGTTATATAAGTAAACTTGTGTCATGGGGGTTTGTTGCACAGATTATTTCATCACCCAGATATTAAGTCTAGAATCCATTAATTATTTTTCCTGATCTTCTCCCTCCTGCCACCCTTTCAATAGGTCCCAGTGTGTGTTGTTCCCCTCTGTGTGTCCAGGTGTTCTCATCACTTAGCTCCCACTTTAAGTGAGAACGTGCAGTATTTGCTTTTTTGTTTCTGTGTTAGGTTGCTAAGGATAATGGTCTCCAGCTCCATCCATGTTGCTGTAAAGGACATGACCTTGTTCTTTTTCATGGCCACTTAGTATTCTATATTGTAGATGTGCGACATATTCGTTATCCAATTTGTCACCGATGGGCATTAAGGTTGATTCCATGTCTTTGCTATTGTGAACAGTGTTGCAATGAATACATGCAATTCATGTATCTTTATAACAGAATGATTTATATTCCTTTGAGTACATACCTAGTAATAGGATTTTGGGGTCAAAAGGTACTCCTGTCTTTAGGTCTTTGGGGAATTGCCACACTATCTTCCTCAATGGCTGGCCATCTTCCACAATGGTTGAACTAATTTACACTCCCACCAGCAGTGTATACGTGTTCCTTTTTCTCCACAACCTTGCCAGAATCTGTTTTTTTTTTAGTTTTTAATAATAGTTGTTCTGACTGGCATAAGATGGTATCTCATTGTGGTTTTGATTGGCATTTCTCTGATGAATCAGTAATGAGCCTTTTTTCCAGATGACTGTTGGCCTCCTGTATACCTTCTTTTGAAAAGTGTCTTTTCACTTCCTTTGCCCGCTTTTTTGATGGGGTTGTGTTTTTTATTCTTGTAAATTTGTTTAAATTTCTTACAGATGTGGGATATTAGACTTTGCCAAATGCATAGTTTGCAAACATTTCCTCCCATTCTGTAGGCTGTCTCTTTAGACTGTTGATAGTTTCTTTTTTTTTTTTTTTGAGACGGAGTCTCACTCTGTCGCCCGGGCTGGAGTGCAGTGGCCGGATCTCAGCTCACTGCAAGCTCCGCCTCCCGGGTTTACGCCATTCTCCTGCCTCAGCCTCCCGAGTAGCTGGGACTACAGGCGCCCGCCACCTCGTCCGGCTAGTTTTTTGTATTTTTTAGTAGAGACGGGGTTTCACCGTGTTAGCCAGGATGGTCTCGATCTCCTGACCTCGTGATCCGCCCGTCTCGGCCTCCCGATAGTTTCTTTTGCTGTACAGAGGCTTAGTTTAATTAGAATCCATTTGTCAATTTTTGTTTTTGTTGCAATTGCTTTTGGCATCTTCATCATAAAATCTTTGCCAATCCCTATGTCCTGAATGCTATTGCCTAGGTTATCTTCCAGGGTTTTTATAGTTTTGGATTTTACATTTATCTTTAATCCACCTGGAGTTGATTTTTGTATATGATGTAAAAAAGGGGTCCAGTTTTAATCTTCTGCATGAGGCTAGCCAGATATCCTGGCACCATTTATTGAATAGGGAGTCCTTTCCCCATTGCTTGTTTTTCTCAGGTTATTTAAAGATCAGATAGTTGTAGGTGTATGACCTTATTTCTGAGTTCTCTATTTTCTTCCATTTGTCTATCTGTCTGTTTCTGTACCCATACCATGCTGTTTTGGTTACTATAGCTCTGTAGCATAGTTTGAAGTTGGGTAGCATGATGCTTCCAGCTTTGTTCTTTTTGCTTAGGATTGCCTTGGCTATTAGGGCTCTTTTGTGGTTCCATATGAATTTTAAAATAGTTTTCTCTAGTTCTGTGAAGAATGCCAATGGTAGTTTGACACGGTTTGGCCCTGTGTCTGCATACAAATCTCACCTTAAATTGTAGTAATCCCCATGTTTCAAGAGTGGGACTAGGTGGAGATAATTGAATCATGAGGGCCGTTTCCCCCACGCTATTCTCATGATAGTCAGTGAGTTCTCGTGATCTGATGGTTGTGTAAGGGGCTTCCCCCTTTGCTCAGCCCTCATTCTCTCTCCTGCCTCCCTGTGAAGATATGCCTTCCACCATTACTGTAAATTTCCTGAGGCCTCCCCAGCCATATGGAACTGTGAGCCAATTAAACCTCTTTTCTTTATAAATAGCTCAATCTCAGGTATTTCTTCATAGTATTGTGAGAACAGACTAATAAATAGTTTAATTAGCATTGAATCTATAAATTGCTTCGGGCAGTATGGGCATTTTAACGATACTGATTCTTCCTATGCATGAGCATAAAATGTTTTTCCATTTGTTTGTGTCATCTCTGATTTCTTTGAGCAGTGGTTTGTCTTTCTCCTTGTAGAGATTTTTACTTCCCTAGATAGCTGTATTCCTAGATATTTCATCCTTTTTGTGGCATTTGTGAATGGGAGTTCATATCTGATTTGGTTCTCAGCTTGACTGTTTTTTGTGTATAGGAATGTTAGTGATTTTTGTACACTGATTCTGTATAAGATTGTTTATAGTATCATTATTCATAGTAGCAAGATGGTGAAAACAACTCAAATGTACACCACCTGATGAATAGACAAACAATAGGAAAATATGGTATATTCATGTAATGAAAATTATTCAGCCATAAAAGGAATGAAGTACTGATTCACACAACATGAATTAACCTCAAAAACTTTATGCTAAGTGAAAGAAGATAGTCAGAAAACACTACTATTATATTATTCTATTTACATGAAATGTAAAAAATAGGCACATCCATAGAAACAGAAAGGAATTCATTAGTTTCTTAGAACTGGGAAGGAGGAAACTAGGAAGTCAATAGGTGATAGCTAAAGGGTAAAGGTTTCCTTTAGGAGGTGATGAAAATGTTTTCAAATCGACCGTGGTTATGGTTGGACATATTTGTCAATACACTTAAAATTATTAAATTATACACTTTAAATGGGTGATGTATATATCAATGAAGCCATTAAAAAGCAAAATCCAATAAAATAGAGCCGAGACCAAATGCATTTAGATACTAAAAATTCTACATACGTCAAAAATTATAGTTTCTAAAGAAAAGGAAAACAATGCACTTTTTAAAAGAAAGCCAGGCATTTACAAAGGAAATCAGAAGCACAAACCAAGAGGAAAGCAAATGAAATAATGTTTAGTAATATTCACCTAACCTGGCAGGTCGGGTTACAGGTGCTACCAATACAACAGAGAGCAAAACAGACGTGGTTCCTTCTATCTCAGGTTATTAATAAAATGGGGAGCACTAGACAAAAATAATCAAACACATGAATGAACAAACAAGGCAAAACTCAGTAAAATAAGCCACACAGCAAATTAAAAATAGCACTAGCTGGACTTCTGGCATAGACTTATTTCTCCCTGTTCCTCATTGCTGTGTACAATTATAAACTCTGGAAATAATATTCAGAGGCCACCAAAGGATAACTCTAAAAAATGATAAGAAGGTAAGTTGTTTGAGACAGCAGAAATGAAGGAACAGCAAAGCAATATGGTACCTTAGGTCCCTCCTCCCAACAGAAAAAGCCTAACCACCCCCAGTATTTTCTGATGCAAAACTGCAACAAAAGGTAGCCAGTTAGGCTCACTGTCCCTCTGACAACACCAGATGAGACTGGCACTAGTAGCAAGAGGGATCAGTCAGGAGTCTTGCTATTGATAAGTATCCAAGGAAAGCACTATTTTTCCCTCCCACGTTTTAAATTCCCCCATGCCATCTCTCCCCTCTAAGAAATACCAGGACAATCACGAACACAAGCAAGACAGACGTTTCCTCAAGTGGTTCAGCACGGCAGCCTCTTTTGCCCCATGGGCCTGAGATCCCTCCAACCTGTACAGAGACATCACAATGACTGAATGAACAACACAGGCAGGAAAATCCTATCACATCAGATAAATCTCTTTGAGACTTCTTTTCCGCTCTAGAAGACACTGGGATTGCTGGTGGGGAAAGGACTTCCACCACCTCAGGCAGTACTAGCATGGATCAGTGGGTCCGCAGTACACCAACTAAACCAAGAGGGCCTAAATAATATCACAAAGACCATGAAAATTAAGGTATGATTGGAACCAAAACCCACAAAATAGACCAGAACGTGCACGTTAAACCTATACAAGATGACCACTTGCTAAAATAAAAATTTAAATAAGAGGCAGCGCTTTCTAATATAATAGACGAAATGTCCAGGATGCAACAGAAAATTACCCCATACCAAGAACCAGGAAAATTCCAACTTGAATGAGAAAAGACAAGCACTGACACAGCACCAAGATGAGATGAACCAGAAATTGAAATTATCTGAGAAGGATTTTGAAGGTATAATATTTTTTAAAAATAAATTATAAACTCTCTTGAAACAAATACAGAAAATATCAGCAAAGAATTATAAGTTTTATAAAAAGAACCAAATAGAAATTATAGAACTGAGAAATACAATAACCAAAACAGAAAAAAAAACATGCTATATGGGCTCAATAACACAATAAAGATGACAGGAGAGAATCAATGAACTTGAGAGATCGATATAATTTCCTCAATTTACCCCATCTGAACAACAAAGACAAAATAAACTATCCAAAAACAAAAAAGAAAAAAAAATCGGCCGGGCGCGGTGGCTTATGCCCGTAATCGCAGCACTTTGGGAGGCCGAGGTGGGAGGATCACGAGGTCAGGAGATCAAGACCATCCTGGCTAACATGGTGAAACTCCGTCTCTACTAAAAATACAAAAA
>NW_016805531.1:2163423-2183007 GCF_001698545.2 Rhinopithecus bieti
AAAAAAAAAAAAAAAAAAAAAAAATCACGGCCTTTGGGGCCTATGGGACAATAACAAAAAATCCAACATTCATATCATCAATATCTACCAAAAGGAGAATCAGAATGGAGTTGAAAGAATATTTGCATATATTGCAGTTGAACACTTTCCAAATTTGGGTAAAAAACCCAGTGTACAGATTCAAGCCTCTGGTAATCCAAATAAGACAAATCCAGAGAAATACATACCAAGAAATATCATCATTAAACTTCTGAAAACTCTAAGACGAAGAACAAATTTTGAAAGCAGCCACAGAGAAATGACACACTACCTATTGGGTGAAAACAATTTGAATGACAGTTGGATTTCTCATCAGAAACCAGAGAGGCCAGAAGAAAGGGGCACCACATTTTCAAATGTGGGGAAAAAAAAAGTACTCTCAACTCTAAATTTTATATCTGGCAAAATTATCCTTCAGAAAAGTAAAGGAAACAAAGATCTCCTCAGACACTAAAGAAGTGTAAAAAATCTATCACTTTGTCATAAGCAGACATATCCTTAAAGACTGACTAAAAGAACTTCTTTAAACAAAAAGGTAATCATAAATAAAGGAATCTTGGAGCATTGGGAAGGAAGAATGAACAATGGGAAGAGCAGAAGTATGGGTACATCCAGGGGACTATCCTTCTTTTATTATTTTTGTAAATCAGATTTGATGACTGAAAACTTGTAACTTCATCTGACATGCAAGAAAATGATATTTAAAAGTGAGAAAGATATAAGGACATAAACCAAAGAAAGCTTCCTACACTTCACTTGAAGTGGTAAAATGGTCGTACGCATAGAGTAAATCACGTATGTATACTGTAAGACCAGGTGGCTACCCCTACAAAACTCTACAAAATATACACTCAAAACATTAAATCAATATAGATGAAATTCTTAAAAGTGTTAAATAATACACAGAAGGCAAGAAAGAAAAATGGAGGAAGAATGAAAGGAAACAAGCAGAAAACAAAGAATAAAATGACATTAAAAATATAAAAATATGTATTAGTCAGGATTCCCCAGAGAAACAGAGCCAAGTGTATTTATATGATAATAAATATGTATGATATTTATTATGGAAATTAGATCACACAATTATGGAGGCAGAGAAACCCCACCATCTGCTGTCTACAAGCTGGAGGGCAAGGAAAACTTGGTGGCACAATTCAGTCAGAGTCCAAAGGCAACTGGAGAGGGGGTTAGGGAGGGTAGGGCATGTAATAATACTGCGATAAGTCTTAGAGACCAAAGTACTGAGATCCAGGAGATCTGATGTCTGAGGGCATGAAAAGATGGCTGTCCCAGCTCAAGGGGAGAGACAGAATTCACTCTTTCTCCGCCTTTTTGTTCTATTTGAGTCCTGAACAGATTGGATGATGCCTGTACACATGATTAGTATTATCTTTATCTTCTTTACTCAGTCTGCTGATTCAAATGCTAGCCTTTTCTGGAAACATCCTCACAAACACACCCAAAAATAATGTTTTACCCACCTATCTGGGCATCTCTTAATTCAGTCAAATTGACACATAAAAACTAATCATCAAATATATTCGGTTCTAACATATTAATAATTATCTTAAATGTGTGGTCTAAGCACACCCATTAAAAAAAGATTGTCATTGCAGATTTAAATAAATTGCAAAACTATATGCTGCTAACAAAGAAAGCTCTGATATTTAAAATTTCCCATCTTAAGTGAAGCATAGAAAACCTACTTCAAATCAAAATAAAAGATGGCAAAAGATATATAAACATTAATCAAAAATGCTCAAGTGGCTATATTAATATTCTATAAAGTAGGCTACAGAGGAAAGAAATTTATTAGAGATAAATATAATGACAAACAATTAATCAATAAAAATAAAATGATTCTAAATGTATATACACTAAAAAACAGAACCTCAAAATACATTAAGCATAAACTAAGCTGAAAGGAGACACAGACAAATCTACAATTATAGTTGGGAACATTAACACTCTTCTTCAGCAGAAAAATCAGATGATCTGAAGAACACAATCAACCAACAGAATCCAGTTGACATACATAGAACAATTCACTTCCAAACTGCAGAGTACACAGGTTTTTTTTCTCAAGTTCTCATGTAACATTTACCAAGATAGACCCATATACTATACTAAAACACACACACACACACACAGATTTCACAAATTTAAAAGAACTGAAATCATACAAATTGTGTTACCCAGACTTAATAGAATCAAACTAGAAACCAATGACAGAAAGACAACAGGAAAACCTCTAAACAACACACTTCTAAATAATCCATAGTTTAAAGAAAAAGTCTACTGAAAACACATATAACTGAGTTCAAATGAAAATAAAACATATCAAAATATATGATATGTATCTTAAGCAGTGCTGAGAGGGAAACTGGTAACACTAAAGACTTACATTAGATATGAGGAAAGTTTCAAATCAATAATTGCAGTTCCTACCTAAAGAAAAAGAAAAGAATTTCTATTCTCCTCACTGTTATTCTACATAATACTGAAAGGTCAAGACAGTATAATAAGGTAAGAAATATAAATTAAATCATATTGATTGGAAAGACAATTATGTTGTTCTGATTTGCAAATGACATGATGGAATACACAGAAACTTCAAATAAATACATACACAATATTTTAGAATTTTTTATTTTATTTTTATTTTTTGAGACAGAGTCTCATTCTGTCATCCAGGCTGGAGTGCAATGGCACGACCTCAGCTCACTGCAACCTCTGCCTCCTGGGTTCAAGCAATTCTCTTGACTCAGCCTCCTTAATAGCTGGGATTATAGGCGTGCACCACCAAGCCCAGCTAATTTTTGTATTTTTAGTAGAGACAGGGTTTCACCATGTTGGTCAGGCTGGTCTCGAACTCCTGACCTCATGATCTGCCCATCTCGGCCTCCCAAAGTGCTGAGATTACAGGTGTGAGCCACCGCACCTGGCCTAGAATTATTATATGCTTTCAGTAAGGTCACAAAATACAAGATCAACACAGTAATCAACAGAATTTCTATATACTAAAAATGTGCACATGGGAACTGTAATTTTTGAAAAATTGTAACTGCTCCAAAGAACATGTAGTACATAAGAATACACTTAACAAAACTACTATGAGACCTGTATGTGGAAAATTACAAAATGATAATAAAAGAAAGAGAACATGAATAAACTGAAAGGTATACCATATTCATGGATTGGAAAGCTCAACATAGTATGTCCATACTCCCTAAGTTGATCTATAGGTTTAATGCAACTTCTATCAAAATCTCAGTACATTTTTGAAATTTTTCTTTTAGTAACAGACAAGGTTATTTTAAAATTTATGTGGTAAGACCCCAGTCCTAAAATAGCTAAAACAATTTTGACAGAGAAGAATAACTCTACCCAATATTAAGGCTTATTATATAGCTACTATAATTAAGATATTGTGGTGTTAGTAGAGAAACAGACACATAGATTAATGGAATAGACCAAGAAACTCAGAAAAAGACCTACACAAAAAATGTTCCACACATATTTTAGAGTGGTGAAAAAGCAACTCAAGAGAGCAAAGACAGCCTTTTCAATATATGGCTTCTGGAGCAACTGGATATCCATTGGTAACAGTTTCATTTTGAACCTCAATCTAAACCTCAAACTTTACAGAAAAATGAACCTGAAATAGAGTACCGACACAAATGTAAAACACAATATAAACTTTGAGATTTAGGGCTATTCAAAGAATCCTTATACTTTACACTTAATGAATAATCCATAAAGAGAAAACTGACACAATTAAAATTCTTTTGATAAAATTTTAAACTTTTTTTGTCTGTGAAAGATCACATTGAGAGGATAAAAAGACAAACTACAGACTGGAAGAAAATAATTATAATACACATATACGATGACTAGTATCAAAATATATAAAGAAATCTCCTATCTCAAAAAAGTAGAAAGGTCTCTAATAACCTAATGTTATGTCTCAAGGAACTAGAAAAACAAGAACAAGCTAAACCCAAAATTAGTACAAGGAGAAAAACAGCAAAGATCAAAGCAAAAAACAAAATAGAGATTAAAAAAATACAAAGATCAATGAAACAAAGAGTTGTTTTTTTAAAAAAAATAAGTAAAATCGACACATTTTCTAGCTACACTAAGAAAAAAAGAGAGAAGACTCAAATTTACAAAATTTGAGGTGAAAAAGGAAACATTAAAACTGACATCACAGTAATACAATGATCACAAGAGACTATTATGAACAACTGTACACCAACAAATTGGAAAATCTAGAAAAAAATGGATAAGTTCCCTGGCACATACAACCTACCAAGATTGAATCATAAAGAAATCGAAAACTTGAATAGACCAATAATGAGTGACAAGATTGAAGCAGTTATTAAGGTTCTCCCATCAAATAGAAGCCAAGAACCTGATGCTACATCTCTACTGAGTTCTACCAAACACTTAAAGAACTAATGCCAATTCTTCTTAAGCTTTTCCAAAGAGATCAAGAAGAGGGAGTACTTCAAAACTCATTCTACAAGGCCAGCATAACACTGGTACCAAAACTAGACAAGGACACACACACACAACCACAGGCCAATATCCCTGATGAACACAGACATAAAAATTCTCAACAAAATACTACCAAATCAAATCCAACAGCACATTAAAAAGATTATTCACCATAGCCAAGTTGGATTCATCCCAAGGATGCAAGGGTAATTCAAAATGGGCAAATCAGCAAACATGATACATCACATTAACAGAATCAAAGCAAAAACCATATGATCACTTCAACAGATGCAGAGAAAGCATTCAATAAAATTCAACATCTTTCACGATAAAAACACTCAACAAATTAGGTATAGAAGGAACATACCTCAACACAATAAAGGTCACATATGACAAACACACAACTAATATCACACTGCACAGGCAAAAGCTAAAAGCTTTTCCTTTAAGATCTAGAACAAGATAAGCATGTCCTCTCTTACCACTTTCATTCAACAAGTACCAGCGAGAGCAATCAGGCAAGAGAAAGAAATAAAGGGCATCCAAATGGGAAAGGAGAAAGTAAAATTGTTCCTGTTTTCAGACAACACAATCATATACATATATAATCTCAAAAACTTCACCAAAAGCTATTACAACTAATAAATGAATTCAAAAAGTGGCAGAATACAAAATCAACATACACAAATCAGTAGCATTACTAAACACCAATAGTGAAATAGCCCAAAAAGAAATAAAAGTAATTCCAAAAGCTACCAAAAAAATAAATATCTAGCAATCAATTTAACCATGAAGGTCAAAGATCTCTACAATGAAGACTATTAAACACTGAAGGAAGGAATTGAAGAGGATACAAGGAAATAGAAAGATATTCAATGTTCAAGGTCTGAAAGAATTAATATCATTAAAATGTCCACACTACCCAAAGTGATGTACAGATCGAATGCAATTGCTGTCAAAGTATCAATGACATTCTTTACAGATATGGAAAAAACACTCCTAAAATTCGTACGGAAGAACAAAAGACCTTGGATAGCCAAAGCAATCTTGAACAAAAGAAAAAAGCTGTAGGAATCATATTACTTGACTTCAGAATATACTAGAAAACAACAGTAACCCAAACAGCATAGTACTGGCATAAAAAATCAGACACACAGACCAACCGGATAGAATAGAGAACTCAGAAACAAATCCACGCCGAATCATTTTTGACAAAGGTGCCAAGAACATACATTGGGGAAAGACAGTCTTTTTCAACAAATGGTGCTGGAAAAACTGGATATCCACATGCAGAAGGAGGAAACTAGACCCTTATTTCTCACCTTATACAAAAATCAACACAAAATCAATTACATATTTAAATGTAATACTTGAAACTATAAAACTACTGAAAGAAAACACCCGGGAAATGCTTCACGACATTTCCTTGGGTGAGTATTGTTTTGGATAGGACCACAAAAACACAGGTAACAAAAGCAAAAATAGACAAATGGGATTACATCAAAACCAAAAAGCTTCTGCATAGCAAAGGAAACAATAAACACAGTAAAGACACAACCTACAAAATGGGAGAAAATATTTGCAAACTACGCATCTAACAGGGTTTAACATGCAGCACGTACAAGGACCTCAAAAAGCTCAGTAGCAAAAAACTCAATAATGTTTATCTAAAAATATATCTAAATAAAATATATATAAATAAATAAAAATATATCCAAATAAATATAAATAATGTAATCTAAAAATGGTCAAAATATCAGAATAGATATTCCCCAAAGAAGACACACAAATGGCTAACAAGTATATGACAACATTCTCAACATCACTAATCATTAGGTAAGTACAAATCAAAACAGTGAAATATCACCTCACCCCAGTTAGAATGGGTATCATCATAAAGTCAGGGAATAATGGATGCTGGTGAGGATGTGGAGAAAGAGGAATCCTTGACTGTTGGTGTGGGAATGTAGATTAGGACAGCCATTATGGAAAACAGTATGGAGATTCCTAAAAAACAATTAAAAATAGACCTACTATATAACCCATTAATTCTACTACTACATATATATCCAAAGGATTTGAAATCAGTGTGTCAAAAAGATACCTGCATTCCCACGTTTACTGCAGCCCTATTCACAACAGCCAAGAGATGAAATCAACAAGTATCCATGAATGAATGAATGGATAAAGGAAATGTGGCATATATACAGAATGAGACACTATTCGGCTATAAAAGGGTGTGAAATCCTGTCATTTGTGATAACATGGATAAACCCAGAGGACATAATGTTAAGTGAAATAACTCAGATGCAGAAAGACCAAAATCATATGATCTCACACACATGAGGAATCTAGGAAAGTCGATCTTATGGAACTAGAGAGTAGGGTGGTGGTTACTAAAGGCTGCGGAGGGGTGGAGAGAGGAGAGTAAAGGAGGTAAGTCAATGGATACAAAGTAACAGTTAGATAGGAAGTTCTAATGTTTTATTACATAGTAGGGTGAGTATAGCTCATAGCAGTGTACTGTATATTTTAGGATAGTTAGAAAAGTAAATCATGAAAGTTATCACCACAAAGAGATGATATAGGTCTGAGGTGATAGACATGTTAACTTCCCTGATTTGCTTACTGTACAACGTCCACATGTATTGAAACATCATACTATGCAGCATAAACATATACAATTATTATGTCAATTATAAACAAAATTAAAATTAAAATGAAGAAATCCCAACACTCAATAATTTTTTTAAAAATCCAATTAGAAAGTGAACAAAAGATATGAACAGAGACTCACTGAAGAGGATATACAAATGGCAAATATTAATAAACACATGAACAGAGGTTCAATATCTTTAATAATCAGGGAAGTGCAAATTTAAACCAAAATAAAATATAACTACATACCTATCAGAATAGCTATAATAACAAATATAGAAGAAAATAAGTAGACATTGCGGAGATATATTTTATAGGCAGAGTTGTTGCTATTTTCTTTGTATTTATTTGGATGACTTGAACTTTTATAATGTGTTATTTAAAAGATCATAGTCATTAATTTGAAAATAAAAATATAGAACAAAATAAGCAATAATTCTACTATACTAACCAAGTCAGAGATCTTGAGTCCCTTATACACGATTTAGGATGGAAATTGGAAATGGTAGCACATCCAGAAGACAACAGCCAATATGACATGTTTGAGGAAACCTAAATTAAAAGTATTTGGGAACAAGGATCACAGTCATCTTTAAATTATTTAAGGGCTTTCATATAGAAGTTAGAGTAGATATCATACGCCATGCTCTAGAAACAGGAGTCATGAGTAGAACTTACATGGCGACAGATTTCCTGATGACGAATCTTCCTCACAAAGGGTAAGTTCAAGCAGAGGCAGGAAAACCTTTATGTCAGGAATATTGTAGAAAGGATGCCTACAATTCAGAAGGAGGCTAGAATTGTGAACTGAACTGCTACAGTCTATCTTACTAGAAATCTGCTTTTCATAAAGGAAAGGCTTCTGACTACTTTTATTTGCAATTTTCTTGTATTGGGGTTTCTGGCACCTTTTGACCTATCCCTTTGTATCCGGTACCTCTGGGAGCTGCTCTCTCCAAGATAGATTTTAGGTAGCTTTGATCTGATGCTTCAAGATGGAAAATAAAAAGCAAATGTGAAGCAAGGTGCCAAAACCTTTTAATGCATTAATTATTTAAAATCTTATCTTTCCACATTATAAATCAAATAAAGGATTCGCTGCATGTCACCCTTCCACCTTTTTGAAAATGTAACTAGAAAATTCCTAAGGCAAAAAACATGGCAACTATTCATGCTAGAGTATCCACAACTGTGTCAAATAGCACTTGGCATGTGACAGAAGAGAGCCCCATGCAGTGACCTTTGTCCCCTCTGGTCCTCAGCTCTCAATCTGGGGTGGTTCATTCCACTTTCTACAGCAGACCTTTCAGTCACAGCAGAAACCGCTTACTCCTTTCACTTCTTAAAGACAACATTCAGTTAAACTGAGGGCTAGTGATAGCAACTGATATTTAAAGGAGCTGTCACTCATTTTATACAATTTCCAAAATGTTTGAAAAATTATGTAAAGAAAGTTTTTAAACAAATATACACAATGGAGCCATTCCTCTACAATAGCATTCAAAAGTGTTTTCTTTCAGGATTTGCTAAAGGTTGTTTCTCTCTCTCTCTCTCTCTCTCTTTTAATGCTCTATGTTTAGACATCCCAGAGAGAGTTAGGTTGGTCCATGGTTATCCGGTGTGTCATGTCTTGTTCTGTGCTACTTCTGTGCCTTGTATCCACTTCCATTAACAGATATATCATAGTGGATGTTCCTGTAGTTATAAAATACAGACAATCATTCCTGTGTCTCAGGATTATTGTGAACATTAGAAAACCTGCCAGTCAAAATCTGACAGAATGATCAGTTTTATTTTGTAGAAAAGATCCTTGTAGACCACAAGCTCCTTTAGAGCAGGATCCATGACCTGGTCACTTTCAATGAGTATGAATCTGTTTCATGACTCTGAGGTACATGAAATACCATCTTATTTTGTGTTTTAAATTCAAATCAAATCTTCTTCCAAATCTTCACTAGGTGCCTGCCGTCTGAGACTGTCACTGGCCCAGAATTGTTTGATAATCCCAAGATATTAGACTGTCTGGAAATGTGGGAAGTGGTCTCTGTTCTTACTCCTTTGAGCTTCTAGCTGAGAGGCTTATTAACCAAGCTCAAATAGTCCTAGAAAAGGCAAGAACCCTTCTGCTCAGAGAATCTTTTTCCCCATGTTTCCTTTTGCTAAGGACCTTTATTCACCATGTTTCTCAAGATTAGCCACCATCTATTCTATGCTGCCTCTTCCCACATCCTTTCTCTGGTTCCTTCACCTTCTGGGAAATAGATTCAGCACATTTAGGCTCCTGGTCCACAGCCTACCCCTGTGCTTCCTTGAATCAAGGTATTTGAACCTTTTCTTAGAACATGAGAAAGCCTAGAACCCAGGACACTCCCATCTCCCTTAACTTCTTGGAGCATGGGGGGTGGGTAGAAAGTAGGGGGGTAGTTGATGAGGAACCCACAGAAAAATAAAACCATGATTTTGTTTTCAGGTTATCCCACCATTCATTTTTGTATCCCCAGGGCCTAACACGGAGCCCTGCAGAGACTAGGCACTCATGAATATTTAATAAGAGTGCAAATGAACTATAAGTAATACAGGTGAACTGTCATGAGGCATGCCAACTATAAGGTCCTAGATCACAGCTAGTCCACTGGTTTTGTTTGTTTGTTTGTTTCTTTGTTTTTGAGACAGAGTCTCACTCTGTCACCCAGGCTGGAGTGCAGTGGTATGATCTTGGCTCACTGCAACCTCCACCTCCTGGGCTCAAGGGATTCTCCTGCCTCAGCCACCCTAGTAGCTGGGATTACAGGCATGCACCATCATGCCCGGCTAATTTTTGTATTTTTAGTAGAGATGAGGTTTCATCATGTTGACCAGGTTGGTCTTGAGCCCCTGACCTCAGGTGATCCACCCGCCTCAGCCTCCTAAAATGCTAGGATTACAGGCATGAGCCACTGTGCCCAGCCTAGTCCACTTATTTAACTGAAGTTTCAGAACTTGGTAATTATTATTAAGCATCCATGCGATAAAGCTGCTCAACTTTGGTAATAACACTGAGGTTCCCCAGTTTTAAAAGCCAAAGTAAGCCAAAATTCTCCAAGAGAAGGGACAGGATGCCCAGAATTTGGAGGCTACTGTTATCTCTTACTCAACTCTGTAATTATTAGGGAGTCAGACACATGAATGGTTGTCATGTCTGACATTCTACATTGTAAATCAATGGAATAATACAATACAACTCTTAAGTATCTGAGAGCTAAGTCTTCCAAAAAACTTCAGAAGACTCCCAACGTCATTAAAATTTTAACCATTTAGAATTAATATCTCTAGAATGTATTAGGTATACCTCTGTTGTCTTAGGCAAATCATAGCAAACATAATTAAACCATTCTGTGTAATTTAATGTAATCATTACAAATATTCATTATTCCAGCCCATATAAACAGTGATGCCTTCTGGGAACTTTGGGGTAAACTGGGCTTTCTATAGAACAGGGAATGACCACGAATGGTGGGATTTCCTAATCCCATAGGCATCTGTCTTTCATTGCTTTTGAGGGTTTTCTTCATAAATGTTTTTCTCCTTTGTTTCCTGATAATGAGATACAATGAGTTTTTGGATAATAGCTGTTGCCTTTCCTGTAGAGTTTTAATTTTTTTGCTTCTAAGTTGATAAAGCTTAGAATATGGGGAACTGAGCATCTTTTTTGATTTAAGAATAAATAAGAATGAATTGTCTCTGATTCTCATTGGACTGATATTTTGACAACTATTTTTGGGTTCTACTGGGTTTATGGCTATGTTTAAGTAATGATGCTTCAGCTGGCTGACTACCATGTATTTACAAGGTACTTTGAATTTTTTGGAGCAATGTCATTACTGTGAACCACTTGCTTCTCATATTAACTCTGTCATTATTTTACGTATTTTATAGATTTGAACCTGAGGTGAGGAGGTCCACATCCCCATAGTCAATGGAGGGGATTAAAAATCCTTCCCTTGCCTTATGACCCTCAAGTGCGACACAGTTCCCAGCTCATTACACTCTGCAAACATTCTAGGTTATTAAAAACTAGTTGACCCCACAAGGTCTGATAATCTCACAAATGGTAAAGTGACTGAAGGCATTTTTAGAGTTAGACTATTTTTTCTCATATATTTAGAATCAAATATGACACACATGCACACAGACTAGAAGTTTGGGAACTAGAAGAAATTAAGCACTGTCAAATGAGACAAAGAAAAAAACCCAGTATTTATGGATTTATAGAAGATACATAGATAGATAGATAGATAGATAGATAGATAGATAGATAGACAGATAGATAAAAAAACAAATAGGAGTATGTTTATCAGTGATGACTATTATAGTTCCACTGTCAGCTGAAGTGAATATTAAATATAATTCCTTAGTAATTCATGTAAAATCATATTTTCTTAAACTTAATGTACTCTGTAGGTTTCTATACATTTTTATGAGCATGACTGCCATTTAATGGATGACAGTTTGTTTTTTTAACTTTTGCTATATAGAAGACACAATATATGCAAAATTCATATTTTCATTCCAGCATTTTTTGCTTTCTTTTTCTAGATTGTCAGAATGTTTTCTCCCTTCTGACAACCCAAACCCCAATCACGTTTCAGGATTCAGTTGAATTTAAATAACCCGCATGAAATACCTTCCATGATTCCCACAGAACTTTCTCGTCTCCCTTTTCTCCTCATTCCTCCAATACCTCAGGCCTCAATCTCTTATTAGTCGTTTCAGGTCTAACAGCCCTTGACCTAGTTAGATGATACACTTCTCAGACTAAAGACTGAGTCTTGTATTTCTAGTGTGGTTTTTCTATGTGCAGTTAGCAAAGGTCTAGTTATATAATAGGTGGTCAAGTAACAACTGAATAAATATTAAAGTCAATAGATTGATAACATTAAAATTAACTAAGTTCAACCTATTTGTACATTTTAGAGATGAGACATAGATGTCAGATTGCCTCTGTGCTGGCTGTTCTTCATTTGGCCACCTCCACACACTCAGACCTCTTTTCTCCCTCTCTGTCCTGCTATGTGCCTTGTAAGGAAATCCCCTCACAAGGAGACTGCAATACTAGGCAGAATAACGGCCCCCAAAAGATGTCCATGCCCTGATTCTCAGAATGGCAAAAGCGACTTTGCAGATGTGATTAGGGTTAAGAACATTGAATTAGAGAGATTATTCTAGATTATCTGGGTGAACCCAAGGTACTTACATGAAATCTTAAAAGTAGAGAACATCTCCCAGCTGTGGTCAGAGAAAGAGACGTAATGATGGGAGAAGGGTCAGAAGACTCAACTCTATTGCATTACTGGCTACGAAGATGGAGGAAGGGACCATGTGTCAAGGAATGTAAGTAATTTCCAGAAGCTGGAAAAGCAAGGAAATGGATTCTTCTCCGGAATCATCAGAAAGGAATGAAACCCTGTTGGACACCTTGGCTATCACTATGTTGAATTTCTAGTTTACAAATATATAACATAATAGGAGGATTTCTTCCCTGATCCATCCCTCCTTCCTTCAGCCCCACACTGTGGGCTGTACTTGTGTCCCTCATGCTTTAGCTCCCACTGGCTGAATCTCCCTCCTTCATGCATCCAGCTCTAACTAGGCTCTAATAACCCTATGTTTTCTCTCTTCACCCCTTCGCTCTTAGAGACACCCATGGTTAACTGCTTGTTTCTGGAAGCATCTCTATCCCTTGATTATTCACTTAATGCAGCCAACACCTCTGGTGGTAGTCACTCACTATACATCTTTTATTTTAACAGTCTCGGGTAAATTTGTTCCCTGCTAGGACCCAGAATAGGGCAGCCTTGTTTCTTTAAAGTATTTTGAAAGGTTGCTAAAATTAGTTCATGTATACTTGAGAAAGGAGCATATAGCCGAAAGACAGGGGAAAGGTCGTGAGAAACCATCTGACCCCTGAAAGAAGCTTCAGAGTCTTATGACTTTGCCATTCCCACAAAGCATGTTTATGATTTTTTTTTATTCTGTGATGTCCCTGTGTCCTTATCCTCTCCGCTCACACCATTCCACTACTGCTATCTGTACACATTTTTTTTCTTGATGGATATTTACTCTCTGTGTTTGCAATTTCTTATGCTGAGAATCCTCTCTCACCTTTTTTGTATTCAATGTTCAGGATACAAACAGATCTCTGAAAACAAGAGGATCAAAATTTCAGAATAGGCATCACAAAGATCACCAATTTGTCCACACCAAACTATATTCCATGTTTAGCATGCAGAAAATTGGCAGGTTCATGAAAGAGACTGTGAATAATAAAATGGACACATAACAGCAGAACACCTTCCTTACTAGTACAGATATCCAGATGTTCTAGATCATACTGTGCTGCAGCCAGAAGCTGACATTCACAAACAACTATATTCTGGCCCCATCTGAGAGTTCAGACTTGCTTCTCAGACAACACCTACTTCTTCCTCACTGTGCCCATAGATCAGAGAACACAAGAATGGATGGTGTTGAGGGATCATCTCTTCCAGTGCCTTCACTTCATAACTGAGGACAGTAAAGCCCATCAGTATGGCTACTATTAAAAAGGCTATGGAGAAAAGGGAATGCTTATACGCTGTTAGAGGGAAGGTAAATTAGCTCGGCCACTGTAGAAAGCAGCTTGGAGATTTCTCAAAGAAGTTAAGACATAACTACCATTTGACCCAGAAACCCACTTATTGAGTATATACCAAAAGAAAAATAAATTACTCCACAAAAAGACACATGCACTTGTATATTCATTGCAGCACTATACACATTCACAAAAACACGGAATCAACCTAGGTGCCCATCCATATCGGATTGGATAAAGAAAATGTGGTATGTATATACCATGGAACACCACACAGCCATTGAAAAAAACAAAATCATGTCCTTTGCAGCAACATGGATAGAGCTGGAGGCTATTATCCTACGCAAATTATTGCAGAAACAGAAAACTAAATTTTGCATGTTCTCTTTTATAAGTGGGAGCTAAACATTGGGTACTCATGGACATAAAGATGGCAACAACAGATACTGGAACTACTGACAGGGTCAGGTTTCTTGGGCATTTAAACATGACACCATCACTTAACTGTACAAACCTGGACAAGTAACTTTACTTCTCTGTGCCTAAGTTTCCATACATCTGTATAATGAGAGTAATAGTGCTATTTATCACAACATTGTTCTGAGGATTAAATGAGATCATATCTGTAAGGTGCTTTATAACACATGCTTATAATCAAGAAATGGATTGAGGATATTAGAATGAAAACTAAGCTTATACATTTTGATGCATGATTAATCCTTAGCAACCCTGAAGAAAAGATACTCTTCTTCACAGATGATGAAACAGAGACTCAGAGAGTTTAACTAATTTGGCCTAAATCACAAAGTTCTCGCTCAATGGAAAAGATTCAAATCCAGATCTACCTGATTCTAAAGTCCATGCCACTCATACTCTTCCATGCTGTGACCTTTTTATTCTGAGCACGAAGTTCCTCAGCTCTTCTTATGGCCCTTTCCAATGTTCAGTCAGTGCCCCCAAGGTTCATTTTCCTTAGGTTACTGTTGACTCTTCTCTCTCCTTCATTCAAAGATGCTATCTAAACTAGCACAACCACATACTCTCCAACCTTTTCTCTGCCTTATTTTTATTTATACCACTTATCACTACCTGATTATCATATTATATATTTAGTTTATTTTCCACCTTCCCCACTGAGATTGTAAACTCCATGCAAGGACTGTTGTCAAATTTTGTCCATGGCTATATCCATAGCATGTAGAATGCAGCCTAGAACATGGTAGGTGCTCAACAATCATTTTCATGAAAAATAAATGAATGAGCGGATGAATGAAATTCTGTCCTTCTACAAGTACTGGGCAAGTGCACTCAACAAGAACACTCAACATATCTATTGCTTTCTTTTCCCAAGAAAGCACCATTTGCTAGAGCTTAAAACTCACACACCAGAGATCTCCGCTTTATTATGCTCTGCCATTTAAAATCATTTTCCATATCAAGGCATTGTACACAGAGCAGTAAAAACACTTTCTGCCACTTTTTCTTATTTCCTGGTAGCTCTTAAATCCTAATTATTATTGTCGGTTTTATATCGAACAAAACAATACTGACTTGAATTTGCCTAATGAAAACTTCCATTTCTTCCTACCACATAACTATTCAAGTTAAAATCAATACTCCCCAAAGGTCTGGGTCCCGATAAAATCATTACAAGCCATTTTTTTTTTTCAATTTCTGCATGGTATTATGAAAAACAAAGTCAAATTGCCCCAATTCTTGCCTCCTGGGCTCTTCAAATTTAACACAGATAATGATGATGTAAGAAGTTATATTGGGACACAAATAACCATTTCATGGGTTGATACTATGAGATGCAAGGAGATTTTGAGAGTGAAGTCTAGGTATGCAACAATGGACTTTCCTAGTCTAGGTTTTACTGTTTGCTATTTCTTCTACTTCGAATCCTCTTCCACCTTTTGTACTAAAATTGTATTTCTCACTGGTTGGCTTCTCAGATTCCAAATCCACTCAGGTTTGGAGATTCCAATTTCTCAGGCAGCCCACAAAGCAACAGTGCTCAGTAGAGCTTTGTGAATGTATACAAGTGGTTGTGTGTGTTTTCAGGATGCTGAACATACACATGGTGAAGTTTCAAGAATGTAATATAGAGTTAGTACATCCTCAAACAACCTGTGATCCACAGCTGTTTAATAACAGGGGTTAACCTCAGTTCTCTAAGAAATGTTTACATAGTAGGTATACATCTCTACTATGCATAGCATATTCACCTAGTTTTATACTAAAATATAATGTATTCTCCTGTCAATGATAGTCACTTCTACTGTTTAAAATTTCCAGATTTTGTATAATGATCAGGGGTTGCTTTTATAATTGGAAATAATAATATTTAAAAAGAGATATATTTCCAGTCCTGCATAGAGTTGACCATAAGGATACCAATAACATTTTCTCCTTCAAACCCCTGAGAAAACTATCCTTAGTTTGTAGTTTAACGCAATATCTGTTTTTTTGCAGATTTAACAAAACTTCCAGCCTGACCCCCAAGTTTTCATACATATGCATATGCCCTATGGCTCCTTCTTCATCACACACCAACCCTAAGTCATCAGAATGAAGTTTTACTTGACTGAGCCTGACCCGGGTCTACAAAGTATTATGCAGAACACAAAGGAACAACTGGGAGGAAAATTCAGATTAAGCAGCTCAGCTTTGAGGATCCTGTGACTGTTCTGCATTTAAAACCTTGGTAAAGCAACTACTGGCAGCAATTTAAGATAATCAGGCAAAAATGGGTTGATACCTCAAAACAGCCAAGTGCATGTTTTTTTAAAAAAATATTAAAAGTAATTGTGGTTTTTGCCATTACTTTTAATGGCAAAAACCACAATTACTTTTGTACCAACTAATAGTAATCCCTTGTAAATACGAAGTACCTAATCTGAGATAGCCCCTGATTAAGGGCATTATAATGGATTATCTGTTATAGTCAGAACACTGTAAAAAAGAATTATCTTTATTCCATGTTAAAGGTGGGTTTCAGATTCCAGAGTCATCAAGGGACTTGTCCAAGGCCACACAAGTCCTAAATAACAAAACTGGAATTCACACCCCTGACTGCCTTACTCCAGACTCACGTTCCTTCCTTTACACAAAGCTTGTACAGATTGGGTAATCCTGACTCTGCCAGGAAACTCAAAGGACAAGGGCCAGAAATACAGGGAGGGAAATTCATGTGTTATACAGACTTTTCTATCCAACCTGCCCCTACATTCAGCTAGGTAAATTCTTTTAGATTCAGGAACCTACTGGGGAAATGTGTAATCAGGCAGAACTAGAAAGTCCACAGGAGCCAGACACATATTTGGCAAGCAGTGTTTTGCTTCACAGGTTGATTTTTAAGAAGTTTTTTTTTTTCCATCATTTTCTTCTTCCCTCCCTCCGTGACTTCCTACCTCTCTTTCTCCTCTCTCTCTCTGTTGGTTTGACAACCTAAGTTAAGCTCCACTCTGGGTCATGTATGTATTATTTCTCCTCAATGTACTTGGCCTTAGAATGTATTTGAAACCAGAATGCATGGAAATCAGCTAGGGGAGAGAAAGGGGAAGAGGAGATGAAGAGAACAAACCCTACTGTGGCTCCAGGCAAACAAAATCAAGCTTCCAGAATTAAAAAACAAAACCAAAAACGAAACAACAACAACAAAAATATGTCGCATTCTGTACCACATAGGTGGTGACCACTTACACACAGGCCTGAAAACGCAAACAGCTGTACCTTGCCTTCTTTTGATTTCAGTCGTTTCCTTTGTGAAATTCAGGGACAGACTCTGATTTCCAAGCCCCAAGTTTAACACTCTGTGGTTCTTACGGTGTCTGCTAGAGTTAAATGGAATATTGAATAGTAAGAGGGAAAATACACTCCAATAGAGTCATGTAACTCTAGAAATATTTTGTAAATACACATTTTGGGTTACACATTGTTTTATTTAAGTCTAGATAATAGTGCCATTTGCATTCTAATCTTTCTAATCTCAGCTTGGTTCCTTCCTTGCTCGGAAATAGATGAAGCTCTCATTCTTTTTGGTGTTTTAATTTCTTCAGTGGTTAAGCAAGGATGACACATCTAACCTGCCTTTCAGAATGTCTGGATGGACACTATAGCAAAACCTTTTAGAATGTTTTGGCTTAAAAGACTTCTCTCTGAACCATCTTTATGTTTTAATACACTATTTTCCCCGAAGCGTCATCAGTAGGATTTACAAAGAAAATATATTCATACAGTGGGGTTAATTTCTCTAGATCCTTGGATGATCTCAAACTGTTTGGCCTTGACTAATCAATGAATTTGAATTTTTGGCAAATACCAATCATTATGTACATGATTCAAATATTTGCCCTTTTCTGCATAGTCAAGGCAATCTAATTTTAACTAATTGTAAGAAAATAAATGTTAACATTCAACAGCATTAGAGTACTGCTTTGTTGCACTAAAATTCCTCTAGTGACATAAGATATCAAGATACAAAAATTCCATGGAGATCCCAATGCATGATGTATAAAATCATATTGAGACTAAATGCTGAAGTTGGAAATGATCTTAAAAAGGAAATCTCATGAAAAGTCTTGATTTTATAGATGAAGAAAGGAGGAAAATAAAATTTCCTAAGCAACCAGAGGTACTGTACTAAGTGCTTTACTGCACCAGTGTATTCAGTCTTCATCATCGCTCCATTACAGTTCCTTCATTTTACCTAAAAATAACCTGAAAGCCAGGGAAGTAAAATAATATACCCATTCTCAGTAATATGATTATGATTAAACTCCAGATTCTGTATCAGAGGTCCTCGTTCAGAGATCAAGCCAAAAACCTATAAGTCTACTTGAGCCTAAATCCTATATTCAGTAGCAAAATGCCAACAAGCTGACTAACACATTTTTCTTTCTGAGAGAAACAATTCATGGCAGAAAGCTGGTACATGGACAACTAGGGAATGGTAAGACCACTTGCATGCCTCTCTTTTAGGATGACCAATTACTGTATGTATAGAACAGGCTTTTTCCAACTACTGAGATCCAAATTGATAATAATCATGTTATACAAATAAAAGCTCAAATTTATTGAATATTTATGATATATTAAGGACTTCTAAAATGTCATTTTATACCTTCACATAATTTTTAAAGATAATTACCACCGCATTTACAGAAGATGTAACTGAAGCTTAGTTGGGTAGATAACAACAACAATAATACAAATTACTTGTATAGAATTTACAATGAGACAGGAACTAAGTCCTTGATCACATATTACTCAAATGTTACACATACAACTTCTGTAATCATCACAACTACCCTATAAGGCAAGGATTAGTATTATACCCATCTACCATATGGGAAACTGATATACAGCGAGCTCTAGAATCACACAATGCAACGGTGACAGAGCCAGCCAGGCTCTTATGCACTGCTCTACATTCAGTATGATGGAGACAGTCAGTGGACACAGAAGGATTTGAACCTAAGACTTGGACTCCGAAGCCCATATTCTTTCCAGGTCTTCATGTTTCTCAACCCTGTCTGCTCTTTAGAATAATATGAGAAACATTTGGGAAGTAGGAGTTCTATTTTATTATTATTATTATACTTTAAGTTCTAGGGTACATGTGCATAATGTGCAGGTTTGTTACATATGTATACTTGTGCCATGTTGGTGTGCTGTACCTATCAACTCGTCAGCACCCATCAGCTTGTCCTTTAGATCCGGTATAACTCCCAGTGCAACCCATCCTCCCTCCCCCTTCCCCATAATAGGCCCCG
>NW_016805531.1:2183417-2190167 GCF_001698545.2 Rhinopithecus bieti
TACAATCCCACCAACAGTGTAAAAGTGTTCCTATTTCTCCACATCCTCTCCAGCACCTGTTGTTTCCTGACTTTTTAATGATTGCCATTCTAACTGGTGTGAGATGGTATCTCATTGTGGTTTTGATTTGCATTTCTCTGATGGCCAGCGATGACGAGCATTCAGCCTGACCAGCGAGAGCTGAAGCAGGGCGAGGCATCGCCTCACCTGGGAAGCGCCGGGAGTTCTATTAAAGCAGTTGCCCCAACCTTTTTGGCACCAGGGACTGGTTTCATAAAAGACAATTTTCCACAGACCATGAAAAGTTGCGGGGTTGGGGATGGTTTTGGAATTATTCAAGTGCGTTACATTTACTGTGCACTTTATTTATATTTTTATAACATTGCAATATATAATGAAATAATTATAAACTCACCATAACGTAGTGGGAGCTCTGAGCTTGTTTTCCTGCAATTAGATGGTCCCATCTGGGGGTGATGGAGATGGTGACAGGTCATCAGGTATTAGATTCTCATAAGGAGCCCACAACCTTGATCCCTTGCATGTGCGGTTCACAATAGGGTCCATGCTCCTACGAGACTCTAATGCCACATCTGATCTGACAGGAGGCAGAGCTCAGGCAGTAATGCAGGCAATGGGGAGTGGCTGTAAATACAGACGAATCTTCGCTAGCTCCTTGACCTCTGCTTACCTCCTGCTATGTGGCCAGGTACCTGGTCTGTGGCCCGGTAACAGTCCACGGCCTGTAGCTTAAGGATCCCTGTATTAAAGAATGTGATCATTTTCTCATGTATGCAAACTGAGGTAGGTTTCAGTTGAGTTTCATATTTATTCCTAAGTGTCAATGAATCCTAAATGAGGAGAGGAGCACCTTCCCCGTTGCTTGAAATGGAAGTTTTCATCTTGATTCTTCAGATGACTTGTCGGCCACTCTGAGGCAGGCTCTAGACCCATTTCCACTGGTCCCAGCCTAAGCATGGCTGCCAGCAAACTCAGGCCAGAAAATATACATGGGTTCTGCAAAAATGCCTTTGTGACCTAGATTTTTTTTTTGTCTAAACATCCCTTAACTTTTCACTTTGACAATCATGTATTGAACTTCAACTATGGGCAAAATACTGTGCCAGGCACTCTTGGGAACACAGATTCCTTGGTCCCAAGGAAAGCACAATCTATTGGAGAAAATATAAATATTAGCAGCTAAATATAATTCCTATTATAGTAGCAAGAAGCCCTTTTGGCTCTGCATCTAAGTTTAAGTTTCTGCTATCTGTGAGAAAGTTAGAATGGGTTCAGGTATACTCTAGGGGGGGAGGGGGTCAAATCAAGGCACATAACGGTAAAATTTGGGGCCTTACAATGTGTTTCACTTTCATAAATGAGTTTGGGCAACTCTGTGTGCTTTTAGTGTACCCTGGAGAATTAGGTAGATCATTATTGTTGTTGTTGCTATTTTATTCTCCAATGACAAGTTTACAGCATCTTCTCTTCAGTGGTTTGTGTCCCTGAGAGCAAAATAAACTCAACATTTTCTTCCTGCAACCTCTCATGAATATTAATGATGTCTTTATTTATTGTTTGGCAAAATATGACAAAATAAAATGCACTACAGCGAAAAGAACATGTATATACCAAAAATATCTAGCTACTGTCAGAATACTTGTGTCATCATCATTATCAATAAATGCACACTTGACAAGGACGCTCCACACACTGTACCATCCCACACGTCCCTGTAACCACTGACCTTTCTTAAAGAGTGCTGCTAGTTCTTTGGCTGCTACTTGTGGAACTCCCATTAATTTTAAAGTTGCACAGTTTTGTTGTGCTTAAGTTAGAAACATGGAGTTCAGTGACAATGGGCCAAAGAGATTCATAAATGCAGTCTTCCAGAAACAGACCTTCAGGGCCTCAGAATCTTCCCTTAAAGATTTTTGTACTCAGAGGCTCAAATATATAAAACAAACAATTAAAACGGTCATAGTTAAAAGGGGGTGTAGAGTCCTACCTATACAGACCTACTCTCACACCCTAAAGCAGTCCAAAGCAACTTCGTAGAGCCCTTTGAATTCTACACATCACACTTGCAAAGCCACTGATCCAATCCATTTCATAGATGAAGACCCAGCCCACCAAGCCAATTCAAGTAGCTAAGGCCACTGAGTTAGAGGCAGAGTTAAAACTAACACTCCTATCCCTTCAGTCATAGTCCAGTGATCACTGTACACTACTTCTTGCCTCTCTACATAGAGCAATTTGAGAGAAGAATAAGTGAAAAAAATTAGCAGAAGCATTTATCACGACAGTCATTTCCAGTGTGGCAAAATAGACCTCCTCTGGGGTTTGTCAGACAATCCTAAAGTCACAGTGTGATCATTTAAGTGGAATAAATATTGCATATTGGACCAATAAAGTATGGCCAGCCTCAAGATGTCTTACCCATGTTCTTAGACCTGTAATAGAACTTATGAAAGTCCTTATATGGAATTCCATTAGCTCTGGCAGTCCAAAGTAAGTATGACCACAGTGAGAACTTGACCAGGATTCTGTATAGTACACTTAGACTTATTTCTAGTTCAACCTTATTCTTATTGGTGGTGCTAATTTTACCGAATGCCACTGAATAACTCTGATAAACCTTGTTCAAGAACACAAAATTCTAAAAGTCGGTGATAGTCTTGTTGTGTATGTGTCCATTTGATTCAATAGAACATAAGCATTATCCAGCAGGAGGATGCAATGTCATTATCACTTGTCTGCAACCCAGGTCTAAACAAATCACTTCAGAAATTACATGACAAATTACGCCTCAGAGAGCCTTAGAGGCTATACATAGAATTAGTGATTTGAACTCTATCTTGAATCCCCATCCAGTGCTATTTGCCCAAGCTGCTTGATAATCTATGTCCTTCCCCTTCCTAAAAGAAATGTTAGCTGATATCCAAGATAGGCAAATAATTCCTCAGCATTTTCTTATTCCCTTTTATAGAAAGTAATTGACCCTTAGCCTAACCACACCTATAGTTGAATTTTCTCCATATAAGATGCACTCAATCAATTATTCTTTCTACTAACCTCTAGCAACAGCAGGATTCATCTGAAGACAGTAAGAATTATTTACTCATGATTTTGTTCATCCTTTATGTTAGCAGGTTAATAAAAAACCCCTCTTACACAGTATGGTAGAAGAAAATAAACTGATAATACACATCCCCATTGTTACCATTTTAAAACTGCTGTATAAATTTAGGACTTGGTTTTTAATTGCATTATTACTGATATTGGTTACACAAAATGCCATGAGTCATAATATTAAATACTTAGAATTCCATTATATTAGACTCTGGAAAAATATGGCGACATGGGGCTAGAGAGAACACTACATGAATCCTCTTTTTTCTGGCCAGACTAAACATGCCCAGTAGGTGTGATCCATTTATCAAGCTATCCAGGAAAGGGGAGATCTTGTTCTTCGATAATCAATTCCCAGACATTATAGAAAATGGCAGATTAAAAGACTCTAAGAACATGATCCTCCCTGAAAATAACTTTAAAAATCTGGCCAAAACTATCGGAATCAACCTTTTCAGAACTCTGGAATCTAACCAAAAGATTGATGCAATCCAGATAACATTTTTTTTTTTAAACATAAACTCAAGATTTTATTGTCTTCATAATAAAAGACGACACTTAGAACTGGATCACTTGGCCCTTTCTCTTCTTATCTCCTCCCAGTTCAAAATGCTTGCATCTTTTAATAGCCAGCATTCTCTTAGATCTGCAGTTGGGCTCAACGCACTCAAGCCTTAGCACAATCTTCTTTGTAGTTTTAGCCTTTTTCCGGAAAATCGGCTTAGTTTGCCCACCATAGCCACTCTGCTTCCTGTCATAGCGCCGCTTTCCCTGGGCATACAGAGAATCCTTGCCCTTCTTGTACTGTGTCACTTTGTGGGGTTGGTGCTTGCCACACTTCTTACAGAAAGTCCGGCGGGTTTTAGGGACGTTAACCATGCTTGCAAGAGCGATATCGACACGGGAAGAAAGAAAGAAGCCGCGCCGCAAACGGAAGTATATAGCCCAGATAACATTTTTAACACAAGCATGCAAACTAAAAACTGGCTAACTCTCTGTAAGAAGCATTAATTTGTGTTTTGATTTACCCTAGTACTATCCCCTGCTACCCAGCTCAACAGCAGCCTTGAAAATAACAGTCATCATTCCAGGTACCACTATCTGAGGGAGCAGGTACCACTATCTGATGGAGCAGAATGTAACAAAGTAACAAAGAATTCTTATGTAGTAATGATTCCCTGGAAGACCTACTCAAAAGGCCAGTATTTATCCAACCTGACTGGGAAATTGCCTAGTACTAAAGCTGTTACCCGAGGGAACATTGTCAAAAGCATTTACAAGCATAAATCCTAAGCAAAAAGAACAAATCTGGAGGTATCACATTACCTGACTTCAAATTGTACTACAAAGTTATAGTAACCAAAACAGCATGGTACTGGCATAAAGGTAGATACACAGATCAATGGAACAGAATAGAGAGCTCAGAAATAAAAACAAATACTTACAACCAACTGATCTCCAACAAAGCATAGGAAAACATAAATTGGAGAAAGAACACCCAATTCAATAAATGGTGCTGGGAAAATTGAATGGCCACATGTAGAAGAATGAAATTGGTTTCTGATCTCTCACCATCTATAAAACTCAACTGAAGATGGATCAAAGACTTAAATCTAAGACCCAAAAGCATAAAAATTTTAGCATAAAACCTAGGGAAAGCACTTCTGGACACTGGCCTAGGCAAAGAGTTTATTACTAAGACCCCAAAAGCAAATATGACCTAATAAAAAAATTAACGGGACATAATGAAACTAAAAAGCTACATAATAAAGTCATCAGAATAAACAGACAACTCACAAAATGTGAGAAAATATTTGCAAATTATGTATCTGACAAAGGACTAATATCCAGAATCTACAAGAAACTCAAATAAGTCATCAAGAAAAAAACAATCCCATAAAAAGTGTGCAAATTACATGAATAGACATTTCTCAAAAGATACAAAAATGGCTAACAAACATGAGAAAACATGTACAACATCACTAATCAGGGAAATGCAATTAAAACCACAATGAGATACCACCTTATCCCAGTCAGAATGGTCATTATTAAAAAGTCAAAAATTGGGTGGATGTGGTGAAAAGGGAACATGTACACACTGCTGGTGGGAATGTAAATTAGTCTGATCTCTATGGAAAACAGTTTGGAGTTTTCTCAAAGAACTAAAAGTAGATATGTCATTCAATTCGTCAATCCCACTACTGGGTATCTACCCAAAGGAAAATAAGTCATTATATCAAAAATGCACCTGCACATGAATGTTTATGGCAGCACAATTCACAATTGCAAAGATATGGAGCCAACCTAAGTGTCCATCAACTGATGAGTAGATAAAGAAAATGTGACAATATATACACCATGGAATACTAATCAGCCACAAACAGAATGAACTAATGTCTTTTGCAGCAACTTGGATGGAGCTGGAGGACATTATTCCAAGTAAAGTAATTCAGGAATGAACAATCAAATACTGTATGTTCTCATCTATAAGTCGGAGCTAAGCTATGGGTATGCAAAGTCATACAGAGTGGTATAACGGACATTGGAGACTCAAGAGGGGAACGGTGAAAGAGGACTGAGGAATGAAAAGATTACACATTGCGTACAATGTACACTGCTCAAGCAGCAAGTATACTAGAATCTCAGGCTTCACCACTACACAATTCATCCATGTAACCAAAAACCACGTGTATCCCAAAAGCTACTGAAACATTGTATGTTGTAATAATATATATTTTTATATGTATACATAACATTTACAAGCATAAATGCATTAGTCTCTGTCTCAGACTTTACATCCTGGTTTCACAGAGCCTAGAAGTCTGCCAGAGGTGATTGCTTTGGGTCTTCTTAGGTCTTTCCTGAGCTTGTGAACAGTCCTGGGACTGCGTTTGACCGTGGAGATCCCAGAAATATGTCAGACATTTTCAAAACTCTTCTTCCCAAAACATCTCACTCCCAGCCTTTCCTCCCAAGAGTTTTGGTTGGTATATTGCTTGTCCCAACTGTTATCCATTTTCTCAGGCAGCAGACACTAGAACAGGCCTAGAAACTTTCCCTGCAAGATCAGGGACACAGCAAGAATGTCCTCTCTCACCACTTGTATTCAACATTGTACTGGAGTTCCTAGCTAATGCAATAAGACAAAAAAAGGAAATAAAAGCCAGGCAGATTGAAAAAGAAGAGGTAAAAGTATCTGTCTGTGAATGACTTGATCTTATATATACAGACAATCCCCAAAACTCCATAAAGTTGTTAGAGCTAAAAAATAAACAAAATTCAATAAAGTTGTAGGATACCAAATCGACATACGAAATCAGCTGCTTTTCTATAAGCTAACAACAAATTATTTGAAAAGCAAATTAAGGGGGGGCGGAGCAAGATGGCCAAATAGGAACAGCTCCAGTCTCCAACTCCCAGCGCGAGCGACACAGAAGACCGGTGATTTCTGCATTTTCAACTGAGGTACTGGGGTCATCTCACTAGGGAGTGCCGGACAATCGGTGCTGGTCAGCTGCTGCAGCCTGACCAGCGAGAGCTGAAGCAGGGCGAGGCATCGCCTCACCTGGAAGCGCAAGGGGGAAGGGGATCCGTTTTCCTAGCCAGGGGAACTGAGAC
>NW_016805531.1:2192830-2198377 GCF_001698545.2 Rhinopithecus bieti
ATGATACCATTTACAATAGCATCAAAAAGAATAAAACATTCAGGAACAAATTTAACTAATGAAGTAAAAGATTTAAATACTGAAAATTACAAAAAAAGTTGTAGAAATAAATTAAAGAAATGGAAAGACATCCCGCATTCATACACTGGAAGACTCAATGTCATTAAGATGGCCTCACTCCCCAAATTGACAGATTGAATGGACAGATTCAATCGTTATTGAAATGCTAATTGCTGGTTTGCATAAACTGGCAAGCTAATTCTAAAATTCATACGAAAATTCAAAAGATCCCAAATAGCTAAAATGATCTTGAAAAGAAAGAATAAGTTTAAAGGACTTATATTTCTTGATTTCAAAACTTATTGCGAAAGTACAGTAATCAAAATACTGTGATACAGGCATAAAAATAGACATAGAGATCAGTGGAATAGAGCCCAGAAGTAAACCCATGCCTATGATCAACTGATTTTCAATGAAATACGTCAAGACCATTTAACTGAGAAAGAATAATCTTTTCAACAAATGGTGGCGGAACAACTGGATATTCACATGCAAAACTTTGAATTTGGACCCCAGCCTCAAACATACACAAAAATTAACTCAAAATTGATTAATTACCTAAATGCAAAAGCTGAGAGCATAAAATTCTTAGAAGGAAATTCAGGTAGAAATATTTATGACATTAGATCAACCAATGGTTTCTTAAATATGACACCAAATGTACAAGCAGCAAACAAAAACATTACCAAGTTTAACTTCATGATAATTAACTTGTGTTTGTGTGTGTCCAAGAACACTATAAAAGTAAAAAGACAACCCACATAATGGAAGAAAATATCTGTACTTCATATATCTGATAATGGTCTAGTATCTAAAATATATAAATAGCCCTTACAGCTCAACAATCATACTAAAACCTAATTTAAAATGTGCAAAGAATTTGAACAGTCATTTTTTCAAACAAAGTATGTGAATGGAAAATAAGCACATGAAAAGATGTTCAATCTTCAAGTCAGCAATAATGTAAAAAAATAAATATTAAAAAATGCTCAAAATGATTATTCATTAGAGAAATGCTAATTAAAGCCATAATGAAACACCATTTTATACTCACTAGCTTGGCTGTAATAAAACACACACACACACACAACCCATAGAATAACAAGTGCTAGAGAAGATGTGGAGAAATTCCAGGCCTCATAGCTTGCTGATGGAATGGTAACTGCTACGGCTATTGTCAAAAACACTTTGACAGTTCCTCAAAAATTTCAACATGGAGTTACCAAATGACCCAGCAATTCCACTCCCAGGTATATAAAAACCAATATAACCATTCACACAAAAAATTCACCACAAATGTTTATTATAGCACTATTCATTGTTGCCAAATGGTGGAAACAACCTAAATGTTTATTGACTGATGAATGAACAATCTGTGGTATATCCTTACAGTGGCATATTATGCTGTCATACGAGAGACTGAAGTATTGATCATGCTGCAATATGGAAAAACCTTCAAAACACTATGTTAATTGAAAGTAGCCAGACACCAAAGACTGCATATTATATGATCCATTTAAATAAAATCTCCAAAAAAGGAAACTCTCTAGAGACACTAAGTAGATTAGTGGTTTACAGGGGCTGAAAGGAGAAGGAAATTGACGACTCACAGGTATGGGGGTTATTTGGGGGTGATGGGAATGTTCTGGAATTAGACAGTGGTGATGTTCACACAATATTTTGAATGTACTAAAAACCACTGAATTATTCATACTTTAAAATGGTTAAAATGATAAATTTTATGTTATGTGAATTTTACGTTAAAAAAAAGAATCAATTTTCAAAGAGAGTTTACAATTTCTGTTTAGCCTATGGATTACCCTCAGAAGATTTTTTAGAAACAATGAAAGCAGGGTAAGAATTAGAAAATATTTCTTCTCCTAATTGCCGTCTCCTGAAGGGATAAACTGCTGGGGCACAGTTTTATGAAATTAGAAATAGAAGAATTGTCCTACGTAAGAAACAAAAGTAATTATGAATTAGATATATAGAATCTTAGTAAATGGCCAATTCTGGAAAGTATAAGCAACAAATTTCATTTCCTCAAATATGTGTGTGTATTTAAAAAGCATCCCTGCCTGGAAAGAGTGGGAGTAATGGCGATGAAAAGTGGATTTTAGTGAAAGCAACGCATACATCAAATGGGGCGTGCTCTTTGGGTAGTGACCTGCAGGAACAGCAAGTAATAGCAGAGATCTGAAAGATTAAGAAAGAGGAATGGATGAAGACACAACTGTTTAGAAGCTAAAGAATCAAGAAAGCGGATATGAAAAGCTGGTCAGAGCAACCTGTTTAGGTGTGCTGAAAATAAAATTTTAGGATCAGTCAAGACAATGCTAGTCCAGGCTCATTTATGTGAGTGAGAGAGAGGATGAGAGAACTGCCTGTTGAAGGATTTCAATGGCTAAACTCAACATTCAAACCAAATAAAATAGAAAAAGAGAAGGGAGAAAAGAGGAAAGCAGAGGAGGAAGGGAACAAGGGAGACGAAGAGGAGGAGGAAGAGGGGAGTAGGAGACGAATGGCCAGACCTTTTCTTTTCAACATACTACTTGGTAAAAGTGAAAAAACAAGGCCTTAGATTGTGAGGACGAAGACAAACAGGAGGAAAGGGGTAAAAAGTAAAAAAAGGAAAGTCCTGTTGAAGTCTCACTAGTGACTAAGATTTATTTGTATCAAGTTCATTTCAGCAGTGTGATCATTACCTACACATCCATTATCTGTATGTTATATATAAAAACATAGGGAACCATTGGTTTTCCCAGTGGTTCTTTAAGAGTGCAATCAGAACCACCTGCAGGGCTTGTTAAAACCTAGATGGTTGGTCTCACCCCTAGTGTTTCTCAGGCAGTTTCTCATCTGTTTCTCAGGCAGTTTCTCATTTCTTTCTCAGGAATGGGGCCTAAGAATGTGCATTTCTTACAAGTTATCAGGTGTGGCTGACAGTTACTGGCCAAGGGACTGATGACACTTGGAGAACCACTGACTTAGAAAGCTGAGTATAAAGGAAGAAATCCTGGTGACCTGTGACTTCAATGTCTATTGAAGGATGGATGAGACAGAGAAGGCAGAGTAAGAACCAGCTATTTATAGGGCACCTACCACTTGTGTTAGGTACTGGGGATGGGAGACAGAAGGAAACACAGGCAAATCGTTACTCTGACACTATAGTGATGTTTATGCATTTATATGTCAGTTATTGGTGGCGCTTTCTTGTTTGAATTCTACATGCTAATTTTTCTTCTATGTAACCATGGAAATCTAGCATTCATGAAAAGTATTTGTATATTCAAGATACACAACTTTACATAGATTATATTCTGTATAAGGAAAATAAAACTTATGTTACAATACATTTTATTAAATGAGAGTGTGAGGATTACACAGGCAAAAGCTGGAGCAGATTAATTAAAAATCCTAGCAGACCTGTGCTTCATAGGTTAAGATAAAAGTTTTGGAGATTGCCTAATCCTCAAATATTCTTTACCACAAAGAAGAATTTTCTAAGAGAGGCCTGAAGTAAAAACACTTCCAAGAGAGTTGCCAAAATTGGCAAATAAAAATAAAACTTCAGTTAAATTTGAATTTCAGATAATAAACAACGAATTTTAATACAATAAAGTTGCATGCACTATTTGGAACAGGTTTATACTAAAAAGCTTTTCACTGTTTATCTGAAATTCAAATTTAACTGTGTGGTCTATATTTTATCTGGCAACCCTAACCAAAGCAGACTTTGACCAAACATTCATTTGATGAACATTTAATATGTTGTCAGTCTTCTAGAGAAGATAGAAGCATAGAACATATTCTGTCCCACACATAATAAAGAATAAAGGATGGTCAAACTGCAAAAGTTTTAAGAATGCAGTGGAGAAGGAGACCAATATGACTGTAATTGTCAAGGAATGGGAGCTTCATCATACAGCAAACATGACTTCAGCTAGTCCTGCAGACCTCTTAGGATTTGATTAGACAAAAGCCAGTACCAAAGGTATGCAGAAGAAGTGAACAGCATGCATATAAAGTGTAGAGTCTAGACCAATGACAGCAGACAAACGGGAAATAAAGGACATCAGCTGTGACAGACTGAGCCAATATCTGCACACCAGCACACCCTCACAACCTGCGGAGCACACGGCATCTTGGGGCACAATTACTGACCCTTGTCAAATTTCAATATGTATCCATGACCATAAGCTGCATCCCCCATTTTTTTTCAGCATCATTAAGACCACATGGAGAGACCTGAAAGCACAGCACACCACACGGCACCTAGATATTCTGAACCCCTAAGACAAAGAAATAGTATATCATGCTTGGTGTGTTTTTAATTAGAAAATAAATAGATCTTCAGTCCTATAGCCATGAAAAAGATACCAGGGAATTTGCATCTATGGAGAAAGAAAAAGGCAGCAGCTGGAAGAAGTCAACTCTTTATCTGATTCTAGTTTGAAATGAAGGTTCTGTACATCCTGTATCCCCAAAGCAGTAGCATAGAGCCTCATGTTGGAGTCAGTAGACCCAAGTCTAGTCTCTTTAGTATGCTCTCAGTAAGACAGTATGTGAGCTTCAGTTTCCTAGGTATAAAGTAACAGTCTGGGATTATATGATCTCTCAGGGCCTTTTCCATTTAAAATTCAGTGATTAATTGAATAAATCATTCACTCATTAAATACTGAGAGCTACCATATGCAAGGCAATTTTCTAGAAGCTGTGATGGATACAGAGAGAATAATTTATTCATGGTCATTTATTTGTCGCTAGGTGGAACCTCATCCTTACATACAGGGACCCACTTTCGTACTCCATAGAGGGCTAGTCTCTGGCTGAGTGAAATCAGACTGCCAGGATTTGTTATAGCCAGTCGCCTACCTCTCTTCTATATTTATTTTACTCTCTTTTCCAAGTCCCCTTAAGGAAACTTCACTTGTCTGCAATTCCTAGGGCATTCTGGTCTCAGCCTTCCAGGGTGACAATTAATTCATCTGATAAACTCAAATATGTCAAAGCCCTAAACAAAAAAGGAGGAGACTACATCTGAGTTACCTGCAATGTAAGAGTGAACATCAGTTATTTTTTTTCTACATATGAGTGACTTCAACTAGGAACTGACTGAGATTTAACAAATAAAAGAGACAAATAAACATTTACCAAGGCTTACTGGCTCTGGGACAGAGCTATCATGTATCATCTTATTTGATCTGTGCAACCATTTTCTGACAGTAGTTTATTAAGTCCTCATAGATTAACCCAAGGAAAGAAATAAGCAGTAAACTTGCCCCGGGTCAAAAGTACCAGTGCCAGGAGTAATCTAGATTTGTCTTCATACAAAACCAATGTTCTTCCTGGTAAAGTGGCTGATCTACAGGCATGGTTCCAGGCTGCTGGTATGACTCAATCACTTATATGACGTATCCATCAGTAACAGTTAAAGTAACAAAAGGTTTTATATATATGTGTGTGTGTGTGTGTGTGTGTGTGTGT
>NW_016805531.1:2201769-2205591 GCF_001698545.2 Rhinopithecus bieti
TGTGTGTGTGTGTGTGTGTGTGTGTGTGTGTGTGTGTGTGTGTGTGTGTGTGAGAGAGAGAGAATTCTCATATATATAAAATACATAATGTATGGATTCAATTTCTTTTTAATAATGTCAGTTTCAGTGACTTCATTCCAACATGCTTTCTTATTCACACAACATGATATATCATTAGAATTAAAGTAGAAAAGAAGGTTGCAAAGTACTGAAGGGCTACAAGGTGGATGTAGCCTTGTCAGGTGGGCCTATTTCAGTCCTGAAATTGCACCTTGAGTGCAGATATCTACCTTTCACACACACACTGCTGACCTCACATTTTTAGAAGAAGATATATGCATGCGTGTGTGTGTGTGTGAGAGAGAGAGAGAGAGAAAGAGGAGAGAGAGAGGAAGAAAGAAAGAAAAGAAAGAAAACAGAAAAGGAAGGAAGGAAGGAAGGAAGGAAGGAAGGAAGGAAGGAAGGAAGGAAGGAAGGAAGGAGAAGGAAGGAGAAGGGAAGAGAAGGGAAGAAGGGAGAGAGACAGAGAGAAAGAGAGAGAGAGAAAGGGAAAGAAAAGAAAGGAAAGAAAGGAAAGAAGGAAGGAAGGAAGAAGGAAGGAAGGAAGGAAAGAAGGAAGGAAGGAAGGAAGGAAGAAGAAAGGCAAAGAAAGATGTAAGGTAGAAGAGAAGAGAAAGGAAAGGAAGGGAAAAGGAAGAGACAGATCACAAATCAGAGCAACCCAGAAACAGCTCTCCAATAACCATAAGGAGTTAATCTGGACAACCATGACTTTAAAGCAACTAAGCTTTTAACAACTTGTACAACAAAAGTAGGAGCTTTTCTAAGCTGTATTATTTTATATGTAGCTGTTTCTTTGATATTTTTATGGCTCAGAGTCAATGCAATAATCATATTGTACTTTTATAACACAATGATGCCCTGATGATAATCATGTGTTCAAGCATGTATGCCTCTACCCTAATGAGCTCATGATCACTTTACTTTTTGTGGTCTTTGGCATTTTAACAAATGAGTCCCATTACACCTTTGACTGGCAGGAGGAGCTTGGAAGAAAATCTTGTTTGGGAATAGGACACATATTGAACCAATAGGCTTACCAAGTTGAAAATTCAGAATGAATAACATGATTGAGCCATGAAGGACAATCAGAAAAATGAAGCAATGAAAGAAGCTGGCACAATATCTGATATGAACCAAAGCAGAGATGTGGAATGAGATGAAAGAATGGGTTCTGGGGATGCAGAGACAGGGAGACTCCAGGGCAAAGTCTATGGCTGAAGAGCCAGAGCCTGCTCATCTTGTTCTTCTTGTGGCTTCTTTGCAAGCAGACATGTGCCTTGATTGTTTCTGACAGTATTTACTATTCACAGGTTCTCTGATCCTCCCCTGCTATCTTATCAGTGATTGGTACCTTCCAATCAGTGTCTATACAGAAACTCTTCTTGGTCCTTGACTCATCCATTGCAGCTATGGATTTGAAAAGCAGAAAGATAGTAGATAGAATTGTAAATTTAAAAGAAATGAAGAGGCTCTGCATGCATGCCTATTGATAACAAAATATTGGACTTGGGGTCTGTGACCTCTATGGCATCTATTGTCACTACTCAGATACCTTCTTGGTTTATGTCTGGGTTTATGTTTTAGATGGGGAGACGGCTAAATCTGCATAGATAATTGCATTAGTTTTCTAGGTCTTCCATAACAAAGTACCACAAACTGGATGGCTTACACAACAGAAATTTATTGTCTCACAGTTATAGAGGCTAGAAATCTGAGATCAAGATGTTGGCAAGGCAGTTCCTTCTCAGGCCTGTGAAGGGAAAATCTGTTCCATGTTATTTTCCCAATTTCTGGTGGTTTGCTGGAAATTTTTGACATTCCTCAAATTGAAGATGCATCACCTTAATAGCTACCTTTATTTTCATATGTGTGTTTCTGTATCCAAATTGTCTTCTTTCATAAAGATGTGGTGATATTGGATTACGCTCCATCCCAATGACCTCATCTTAACTTGGTCATCTGTAAAGTCCCTGTTTCTAAAAAAGATCACAGTCACAAGTTCTGGGTATTAGGACTTCAACGTCTTTTAGAGAGACACATTCCAATTCATATAGCAACATTACTGTGTTACTATATGTGTGTATGTCTGTGTGTGCATTCTGAAAAGAACATACCTAATAAAGTATTATTATACCAAACAGTCAAAGAATTCTTAAAACTCAACAAGAAGCCCGGGCGCGGTGGCTCACGCCTGTAATCCCAGCACTTTGGGAGGCCAAGGTGGGCGGATCACCTGAGGTCGGGAGTTCGAGACCAGCCTGACCCACACGGAGAAACCCCATCTCTACTAAAAAAATACAAAATTAGCTGGGCTTGGTGGTGCATGCCTATAATCCCAGCTACTTGGGAAGGCTGAGGCAGAAGAATCGCTTGAACTTGGGAGGTGGAGGTTGCAGTGAGCCAAGATCGCGCCATTGCACTCCAGCCTGGGCAACCAGAGCAAAACTCCGTCTAAAAAAAAAAAAAAAAAAAACTCAACAAGAAAAAAACACCCAATTAAAAAATGGGCCAACGACCTCAACAGACACCTCACCAAGAATGATATATGGAAGGCAAATAAACATATGGATAGATGCTCCACATCATGTATCATCAGGGAACATAAATTAAAACAGCAATGGGATCCCACAACACTTACTAGAATGACTAAAATCTGGAATGCTGACAACACCAAATGCTGGTGAGAATGTAGACCAACAGGAACTCTCATTCATTGGTGTGAACACAAAACGATACAGCCACCTTGAAGACAGTTTGGCAGTTTCCGACAAAACTAAACATACTCTTACCATATGGTAGGAGGCACATGGAGGGGGCAGGGTGTATACGAAATAGCTTTGTGCCTTCTTCCTCGAGTCTCCAGAGTTGGTGACATTCCCAGTGATAAAGGGCAGATCTATCAAATCTGAGGAGACCATAAGACTGAGGGTTGATGTTCAATCTTCTACTCTGCTCAAGATTGGGAAATGCCAGGGGCTCTCCAGGGTGTAACAGGGAGGAAAAAAGTGGGTATTCATGACCTCAGATATCAGAACAAGGATCTGCTGCTATTATACAAACAAAGCAGGGTTCCCTCTGCCATTCTCATGTCTTCGCTGAGCAGTAAGAAACGAGAGGGAACAACCAAGTAGAAGTTAGGAAAGGTAAAATGATTGGTTTAGAGTGACAGGAAGTAGAAGATCAAGATGGGAGTAATGAAGAATAAAACAGCAAATTTTTGATGAGTTGTGGACGTTAATAGGTTCCAGACTTCTATTTATAGTTCAACTGAATAACTGTCACTGATGTGAAGAACTTTCTTTCATAGTCATTTATTCAACAAATATTTATTGAGCATCTACTGTGTGACAAGAATTTTGGTGACTTGGAATGAAATGAGATATAAGGTATAGTTTTCTTTTGAGGCAACAGTGCTGAGTGGTTGCTAGGGTTTTGAAGTTAAAGAGATCTGAGATAGGCCGGGCGTAGTGGCTCACGCCTGTAATCCCAGCACTTTGGGAGGCTGAGGCAGGTGGATCACGCGGTTAGGAGATTAAGACCATCCTGGCCAACACAGTGAAACCCCGTTTCTACTAAAAATACAAAAAACAAAACAAAAAAATAGTTGGGCATGGTGGCAGGCTCCTGTAGTCCCAGCTACCCGGGAGGCTGAGGCAGGAGAATGATGTGAACTCGGGAGGTGGAGCTTGCAGTGAGCCAAGATCATGCCACTGCACTCCAACCTGGGCGACAGAGTGAGACTCCGTCTCAAAAAAAAAA
>NW_016805531.1:2205813-2324462 GCF_001698545.2 Rhinopithecus bieti
AAAAAAAAAAAAAAAAAAAAGAGATCTGAGATAAAACGTCATTTTCACAGTCTGCACTTCAGTATCCCTACATGTAAAATGGAGACAAGAATAGTATAATACTTACCTCACAGGGTGATTGTTAACATTAAGTTAGCTATTATATGAAGAGTACTTAACATAGTGCCAGGCAAACATTAAGTGCCCGATAGGTACAATTACCATTATTATGATTATATCCATAGCACAGAGGATAGAAAAAGAATCAATACCAATGGTAAAAAGTGTGAGAATGGATTCACCAAAGACGTAACATTCAACTTGGTCTTTGAAGTCAGAGTCAGGAAGAGTGAAAACAACGTAAATTTAATAGTAAATAGTATTTCATCTTTTCTTCTGTTAACACTGAAGTTGTCCTGAATGAAAATGCTTTGGCATTTTAGTCACAACCATATAGCAAACATTAAAAAAAGAATCTGCAGTTATTGCTAAGATTCACAAATTATAATACACATTATTTCAAAAGATAAGCATAGAGTAAGAGAATGTAACCAAAGAAATAAAAAGAGGAGTTCAAATAAATGTATGTACCATTTATAAATCCAAGAATTACATTTTGCAGGACAATATCCCTTCCCAAGTTCTCCACAGTTTTACCGACCAGACCGAATTTGAGCTTCCCGATAAAGTTAGTGATGACCAAAGCCAGCAAGACAGGGGCACATGATCGACTTATCAACTGCTAAAGTTCATGCACAGGAAGCTGATTTTAAGTCTCCTCTTCAAAGCTGAAGGCTAACTTGGAGCCAGCTGACATAAGATGACAACACGCAAGCTTGATGTCGGAAAACTGGCCATGTGAAGCACAGTTCAAAATGCTAACTTCAATAAAAAAAAAAAAAAAAATCCTTAAAAAGTACTGCCACAGGTGACAAAAAATAAAAATCAAAGGGAGAAAACGTGAGGAGAGCTCAAACTTCAGGAAGAGCCGTAAAAAGCTTTCAGAAAAAAAGACACTATAAATCTCTTTGACAGAAAAGTTACAGGTTTAAAACAGAGAAAACTGATGAAAAGTAGAAAATACTCCTCAAAGAGTAATTGTTTTAGTAAGACTTTTGAATACATATACCTAAAATTGCATATATTATTAACATAGATGGATAAGTTTTGGCACTGATAGGACCAGAAAAATCAAAGAAGACAGTCACGATCCTTGTGAAGATTTTGTAAATATCTGCAAAAAAACAAAATCTTCAGGGAGAATAGTCAGCACTATGGTGTGCCTTTCCAAAGACTAAATGTGTTAACTCTGGCTCTGCCTCTCAGGACTATGAGATGGAACCTGGGATCATGGCCCAGTCAGTAAGCAGCCAACACTATGCCCATGGTCCTTAGTGGGTCTAATGATGAATAAAATATGAATGCTGTCCTTAAGTTTCCTTCAGTGTGGTTTTTTAGTCACTAAATCTGTTGACAAAGCAAACCCTTCTTGCCCCGGCTTACATTTGCATCTCATTTATTCATCCAATAAGCATAATTGAGCTCCTGGTATTAGGACCTGAGAATACTAAAATAAATAAAAGGAAAATGTCACTCTCAAAGAGCACAGTTAATGGAAGAGACTGGGCATTTGTAATAGCACAATTGCGGTCATCTCCAGTTCTGCATGGCTAATTAGTAGGGAACCAGAGATAAATAATAAAAAGATGTGTTTGACTATCCTGACAGGACTAAATCACATTTCCATTGACAAATGCAGAGAAGCTGAGAGATTTTTCTCGGGTGGAAGATGGATATTGTACCTTCTTGATGGTACAGAATCAGTGTTTTGTTTTGGTGTGATTACCTGTAGTCAACTATAACACAGAGGATTTACGAAATAGGATTCAGGACATTGGGAGACAATTTCAACCAGGGGCTATGAAGGGAAAAGTGGTGGATGGCAAGAGTAGTGAACCTAAGAAAAAGATTGGTGGTATCTGGAAAGAAAACAGGTTGGGAGAAAAAATAAGGGGCAAAGAAGGTCCGAGATGCACAAATGCTGTACCCAGTGAGACTCAGGAAGCAACAGTCTCTTTCTGACCAGATAGCTCCAAGACTGCTTGCTCCATTTCTGGACATCTCATATGATGGGTCCTTTCTGCAGGATGTCTATTCCTAAGTTTATTTTGTGAAAGACCAGTCCCATAAAATCCTAATCCACAAACATAAAAAATGGATTCCCAGGTCAAATAGACTGGGAACTTGCAATATATCAGTCATGGCCCTGCAGAATTATAATACACTCAGTTGGTTCGGGAGTTCTTAATCACTTGCGTGTGTGTGTGTGTGCCCGTGCATATGCGTGTGTGCATGCACGTGTGTGTGTACATGCATGTGCGTGTGTGTGTGTGTGTGCGTGGGCTTGCTTGTGCATGTGTGATGAAGCTTTTGGGAGTTTGGTGAAGCCTATGGACCCCATTTTAGAAAATATATAAAATAAAATGCGTAAAGATTGCAAAAAGGATACAAATTAAATTGAAACTCACAAGTTAACAAAATATTTTAAAGACAAATTTCTAGTATAGGAATAAATGTGCTTTCTTTATTAATCCATTTAAATAACATGATCTAACACTGGGCCTCATTACTAACACAGTTTCAAAATAGTGACAATGAATAAGCAGTATTTCAAGATGTCTACAAACCTGTAATGTGACATGAAAATATCTGCAATACCCGTTGATGACAAAATCAGAGATACTGCCAGTGTCTTTTTGTTTACAGTCATAACTGAAGGAAATGCTAAATTTCTTTTAGAAGTTAGCGGAAATAAAGGAGTAATTTTTTTTTTACTACACAAGTTCACAATTTTTTTTTTCCTATCCAAGTTCACTCGTCCTTTTCTATTTACAGATGTCATTGGGGTCCTTGGACCCCAGGATAAAACTCCTAGGAACAGACTCTGATGAAGGAATTGCTTAAAGAAGTGCACACAGGGTTAATGAAATAATCAAGGGGTGGAGAAACACCCAGGGAGATGCAATAACGGGGAAGCCTTTAACTGGGGTTAAAGGGGTGAAGTGGGCGAAGGAGAAATATTGTTTCTTACAGCCCAGGGGGAGCTGGAGCCATGGGAAGGGCCTGCCTTGCAAGAGCTATATTCATAGAGGAGCCCAGCTACTGTTGGAGAATTGGCACCAAAGCAGCAAAAACGCAGGGAAGGAAAATCCATTTTCCTCCTGTCCTTTTATCTTCTACAGGTTATCTTCTATTGGCCAAACCCAATAAAAAGTCAGAGGGCACAGAGTTTGTATGTGTTCCACAGGGGTTAGATTCCAGGGGACCTAGAGCAGTGCACAGAGGGTAGAAAGCAGATGTCAGGATTAGAGTGGGAAGGAACAGCAGAAAAATTAGCCCATTAAGTAGCTGTGGCTTTTAGGGCAGATTTTCCAGATATTTTAATATATTAACATTGTGGTTATGGAATGCAAGTATTAATGATTAATTTAATAAGAAGAGTTTATCAAATCTATCATCGCAAAATCAATTTTTCAAGGAACAACAAAGAGGATTAATCTTCTGTAAAACAAAAGTTTGCAAATACTTCTTTAGAATTTTCTAGAGACGTGTATTTTACCTGCATCAAGTGATTTAGCTGTCTAGCCAGGACAGCACGTTAGTTAGCAAATACCTGTGAGAGACCAGAAAGACCTAATTTCTGGAGCAGCTATAATTATTAGGCAGCAGTGATAGTTGAGAATAAACTTGTGGAAGGAAAATGTCTATTCGGCCTTGATAATTTGCTGTTTTTTAATAAGATAATTTGAGAAAGAGTCCATTTCATTATAGCAGTTTGGTGAGCCCATTCCCTCATGCTTAGCTCAGGAACTCCAAACTCCTCAGACCAGCAGTTCAGAAACAACAAATGATCAGCTGGACTCCTGTGCAGATAAGCATGTTCTACAGTCTTTCCACTGAAGGAAGGCTTGTGGTAGCCACTCTAATCACAAATTCTTTCAAAACATATCTTTTAAACATTACAAATAAACCATTGTATATCTGACACTACAATCACCTAGCTCACCGCAACAGCACCTTGGCACAGATTAATGAAGAACTAAAAGTCACTTTGGCAAGAGATAGAGAACAGCAATAAAGAAGGAAGTTTTGGTTTATTGCTTGCAGAAAGGGCTCCAATTCTCCACTTCTTCCTGTGTCCACACGATTTGCAATGTGGTTTTGTAGCTCCTCTCTGTAAGGTGCACAGTGTATTTCTCCATTTCCTCTGGCTAGAATGGCCCTGCAACTTTGTTTTGGCCAACAGAATACAGTGGAGGTGACAGTGTGCTCTTCCTGAATCTAGGTATCAAGAGACCTTGCCTGCATCTGTTCACTCTCTTAGAACACTGCCCAGCTGCCGTGAACAAGCCTGTGTGAGCCTGCTGGAGGATGAGACACTGCGTGGATTAGAGCCAAGCCAGACCATTTATCCCACCCAAGGCCCTAGACATGTAAGAGCTAAGATCGCTAAAGCTGGTCTACAACTGACCTATAGCTGACCACGAATTCATAAAGAAGTCTAGCCAAGACCAGAAAATGTAGTCAGCTGACCGGAGCTTATACTGCTGTTTCACATAATTATGAGCTAAATACATGGATGATATTTTCAAACATCACTTTTGAGGGTAGTTTGCTATGCAGCAATAGCTAATTGACAAAGTACAGAATACAGTTCTATCTAACCCCAGTTTAGCAAATACTACAGAAAGGAAGGTGGGTAGCATAAAAACACCACGTTTCTCATGTTTGAAAACTGAAGGAATTTTGACAGGAAGTAGAGAATGAACATGGCATAAAAAAATAAACTCTGAACACTTCACATTTGTGTCTGGGAGTGCTAATGAAGTAAACAGAGACCCAGGTACATCACACCAGGAGGACGGTAATCACAGTCTTTAAAGACAAAAAGGCAATAAGAAATCTATGCTTAAGGATGCTGTATTTCCTAAAATCTTGTATTCAGCCATGTGAGAGAAATGGTACTTATAACCTGGTATCTGTAACCTCCTAAAAGAATCTTACTGAATGTGCTTCTGTGAATGGCGTCTCAGGATCCATGGTCCATCTCTCGCAGTCATGGAGAAGAGTGGTGAGCATGTTGAGACAGTGAAAGTCTACCCCCAACTCCATCCAGCTTCTTTAACAAGTGCATGCCAGCCAGCCAAACAGTAATAGATCCTGACAACCAAAAAGGTATTCTTCTATAAGATGGTCATTGAAAAATTACTCTACCACAGTCAAAAAGATTGACTTCTTCAAGTAGCAAGTGTAAAGCTATATAGGAGGACCATAAATGGATTAAATGTTGCATTGCCAATGCCAACAGTCAGAAAAACATAAAGAATAGCTTTGGAAATAAGATGTAGTAGTAGTTGGAGTAGAAAACCTCAATAGTTAGCAATCGACAGAAGAAGCATGAGTTCGGCATCATATGGATGACTTGGATTTGAACTTTGATTCTGCCACTTAACAAGCTACATAACCTTGCCTATGTTACTTAACCTCCCTGAGCCTATTTCCTGTTTTCCAAGATGGACAGAAGAATATTTGCCTCCTAGAGTTACTGTGACAATTAGATAACATGTATCAGACAATTGACACAGTGTCTGGCACAGAGCAAGGCTTAATAAATTTGTATTTCCAGTTCCCTATGTTGAAGGAAAGCATAATCTCCATGAATACTTTGCTTTGGCTATCATAGCATTTGAATTGAAAGGGTTTTATCAAGAGCTCAATCACACTCTTTGAAGGCAGTGAAAAGCATGACTCAGTTGTAGATAATAAGCAAAATGGAGAAAGAATGCATCTTTGTTTGATGCTGTTAGTCACAGTCCAGGTATCTTCCAATTTTCAACAGATTGTGTTCCAAAAGTTAATGTGTGAGTCACTTTCTGGAAACAATTTTATAGATGGTGGTTAGACTCTCAAGCCACCTCAGAAGAGTATATTCAACCCATAATACGGTTGACTGAAGCATTTTAACTCCAGGTTCCAGAAGCAGAGTCTCATGTGGTAGAAGAGACAGGCAAATGAAGACCAGGAGAAGAGGCGTTGTGGAAAAAAGACAAGAACAGAACTGGATGAGTGCAACAATCCAACAGCTATGGTGCATTTTTAGGGTCCAGGCATTGAACTATGTGCATAATTGTTTTATCATATACTTCTTACAGCATCTCTGAAATAGGCATTTCCTTCATTTTCCCAATAAAAACAAACAATAACAATAACAACCTAGAAGCTCTAAAAAGTTAATTGGTCCAAAGTCACATAACAACCAATACCAAAAGTAGAAGAGGATTTTGAATTAAGTAAGTCAGTGACCCAATCAAGAAGTGATCAGAAAACAAAACTTCAGCCAATAGACTTCAAAGTGATACAATCCTTATAGTGGAGAGGAGCCCTTCAGGTTATTTAGCTAAGGGATGCTTTATAAAAGTGTGTGTGTGTGTGTGTGTGTGTGTGTGTGTACATAAGCAGGAAGCAGGTGTGTGTGTATATGCACATATTTGTGTGTATGTGTATATACAAACATACATATACATGACATATTTAAATATATATCTTTTTAATATATTTAACTTTAATTAAGTGAAATCCAGGAAAATGGCGTAACATTTTTCAAATAGTACAGGAAGGTGTAAAATGAAAGCTACACATCTCACACTACCTACAATTTTGTCTGTATTTTTTAGTACAATACATATGACTATTACATACACTCCCAGAAGATTTTACACACACACACACACACACATACACGCTTTGCATTTCACTTAACAATACATCTTAGAACTCTTTCTGTATCAGCACCAACAGCTAACCCATTCTTTTCACAGAATCAGAGTATTCTGTTCAATACATTAAAACTTAATTTCCCTACAGTTTCCTGTTGATAGGAATTGTTTTGTTTTCCAGTTGTTTGCTATTACAAGGTATACCTGGTTCAAACATCTTAGCAAACGTTTGCAAGTGTGTTACTAGGGTAAATCCTGAGCTGTGAGGTTGTTGGGTCAATGGTACTATGAATTTAAAATATTGATTAATCATGTCAATTTCCTTCAGAAGCATTGTGCCAATTTATAGCTCCACTCATAATGTCTGACACAGCTTCCGTCTTAGTCTGTTTGGGCTGCTATAACAAAATACCATACAGGGGGTGACTTACAAACAACAGGAATGATTTCTCACATCTTCAGAGGCTGAGAAGTCCAAATCAAGGTCCAGGCAGATTCAGGTCTGGTGAGGGCCTGCTGCCTCTTACACTGTAGAGAGTGCCTTATTGCTGTGTTTTTATATGGAAGAGGTATCTTTTGGGTCTCATGACCTAATCACTTCCCAAAGCTCCCACTTTCTAATACCATTATCTAGGGGTCAGGATTTCAAGAAATGAATTTAGGGGGACACAAATATTCAGGCAATAGCAGCTTCTTTCTTCACATCCTCACCAATGAAAAGTATTAGCAAATTTCTCATTTTTTTGCCAAACTCATAGATCAAAAATTGCATCTTATTTTGATTTTCATCTCTTTAATTATATTTGATGTTTAGTATTTTTTATATATCTACTGGTCATTTGAACTTACGTGAATTGTTTTATTTTCAAGTATTTATCTTTTCTGTCCATTTTCCATCGATGTATTAGGTTTTTCCTTACTGATTTCTACAAGCTCTTTGAAAATTAAGGAACTGACTCTTTGTTTTCCTGTGTATTGCATATTATTTTCTTAAGAAACATTTTTCACGAAGCAGCAATTTCTTTGACTTCAATTTCACCTTTTTTTTTTTTTTCCCCTGAGCCGGAGTCTCGCTCTGTCGCCCAGGCTGGAGAGCAGTGGCCGGATCTCAGCTCACTGCAAGCTCCACCTCCCGGGTTTACACCATTCTCCTGCTCGCCTCCCGAGTAGCTGGGACTACAGGCGCCTGCCACCTCGCCTGGCTGGTTTTTGTATTTTTTAGTAGAGATGGGGTTTTACCGGGTTAGCCAGGATGGTCTTGATCTCCTGACCTCGTGATCTGCCCGTCTCGGCCTCCCAAAGTGCTGGAATTACAGGCTTGAGCCACCGCACGTGGCCAATTTCACCTTTTAAAGCAAATTTCTGATTACAATCTGTCTTCCTCTTAAATTGGCTTGGAAAAGAACATGCTCTGGTTATGCTATTAGGCATATTCTGGGGTGTGTATCATGTATAACGTTATATTTTCTTTTGTGAAGGGATACACTGGCAATTGACTTTAAATATACTACCAAGTATTATCTATGCTTGTGTGTATGTTTGCTTTTGAATCTTTAATTTGAGTTAACACAGGTTACACATTTTGCTGCTTCAAAACCACAGTCTGTCAAACAAATAATTAGTAAATAAATACTTTAATAATGTGAAGAACTTGAAGTGTTACTTAAAGCTACATGCTCATGAAAATGTTTTATAATTTCATGCAGATTTAACATGAAAATCTTCTCAAATAACAAGGTATATCATCCTAGTATTTTAAAAGAAAAAAGAACCATTCAATAATATCAGTAGCCTCTTCAAAGTTGTAAATTACCTAACACAACTAATTTAGACAGAGTATCATCCCATGAAAACTGCCTGTCAATGAAAACTGCCTGTCATTTTACAAATTTAGCCTAAATATTTGCGAGGAAAACGCCAGTTGTATGGTTTTATAATTTTAAAAAATAACACTTATAAATATTACATGTCTTTGATCACAGCTTTGTAATGATCGTTGGGCACTGCTGCTCGACCTCTCTGTCACTGTGCTTCACATGCTTCACAGGTGAAACCCACAAACACTCTTCAAGCATTTGGCAACATGTGAGTACTCAGTCTCCACGTAACCTATAATATTATCAAGTGTTCTATAGGTGAGCGAGATTTGTTTAGAATAAAGAATAACATCCAAAAATGGAAGCCGTAGCTAATTGTTTCCCATCAGTTTTGAAATTTTCTGAAACTGATTTATTATATACATATATATATTTCTATTTATCCATAAATATTACCATGTATGAATGTGTCTCATACATATCAGGTGTAGCTATGAATGAATTCCTGTATTAACAGAATTAATATATCTATGAATTTAAATGTTCTTGTAAATATATATGAGCTAAATTCATATATAAAACAGTATCTGAACAAAAATATATGAATAGCATATGTGTGTTAGTCATTTAAAACACATATATTATTTGAAAATGCCCAACATTTTAACAGACCCCTGCATAGCAAAATGTGTTTGTGGTAACTGTGCACAACCCCCTTTAATATATCTCTGGACAAAGAAAAGCATCCTTAATGTTCAAGGGCAACTGTAACCTGGTTCCAATAACAAGAGTTTAGAGAATGCTCTTTTTTCCGTTAAAGTCTTCAGAGAACAAAGATTCTCTAGCCACAGATCTTTAATAGCTTCTGTTTAGATTCAGGTAGACTGCACGATATAAAGGATAAACAGCAGATGTTAATTTGAATTTAAATGCAATTGAATTGTCCATCAAAAAGAATACCATTCCAATTTATAACTAGCCTCAAAATAAGTGAAAATCTATTTCTGTCTAGAATGAAGCTTAGGTCTGTTTATAGAACAGTCATCAGATCACGTGCTTCCACTACTTACAGACAGATCATGCTCATTCTTAATAGGCTTTTAAATCCATGTAACTGTCACCAAAATAAGAACAAGCTAAATGTGCAGATGATACTATATTAGCCAAACTCACTCTTCTCCAACAGTTAGAAGTTCTGATGTGGTCTTTGTGCCCATCTGCCATTTTCTAGAATAAACTCAGACTCTATCCTAAGAAAACTGGACATCTTCTGATTTATACCTTAACAACAATTTTTAAGTTTACTTAATAACAAGGTGAATTAGAAGTGATCACAGTTTCCCTCAGGATAAAACATTTTTTGTAGATGGTTATTTATTTGTATCAGGGCAGAAAGATTAGAGAGTCCAAAGAGAATTTCTAATGTAGCATAACAATTTTCTTCTGCCCATAAGTAAAGTAAAGGAACCAGACAAGAACAGATGCCAAATTCCCTCATTATGTGTATTCTAAACACAAGTGTCTTCAGAATCTACAAACAAAAACCTGAACACATTCAGGCAACTCAGTTAAATAATCATTTTGCATGCTGTTAGCATTATTATATTACTTTCTGACCTTCAGACATGTCTTTGTGTGACCTTTTCCTCCTTTTCCATTAAATGTTTAAATCTCTCTTTGCTTGTGAAGCCTTCCAGACTGTGCTTTTCCACTTTGTCCTAATCCCCGCTAATACCTCTTCCACTGCATCACCTTTCCCTTCTTTCTGTCAACAAGACGAATCCTTGACCCTGTATCACCTTGAAAACATGTTTAAGTCATACTTTTTACACTTACACAGTCTAATTACTAAATCACTGCCATCTAATTTTTTAAACAAGATTCAGGCAGTGAGAGAGATATGGTTAGTCTCCATGACCAGGCATCAGTATAATGTACTGCTTGACATCTTATTGCTCATGGTGCTTGTAACAGTTTTCTCCATGCTGACACACATGGATGACATTCTGATCAATGACCCAATCTCATAAATGAGCCCAGGTCTGTGAACCCCCACCAGCATGCCAGACTCAACTCCACATCACCTTTCTCATTCAAGTGAGCACACCAAAATGGAAATGAATAATGGAACATTATTATCTCAGTGGTCAAGACTTTTAATTTCTTAAAATAAAAAGAGGGAATAATTTGCAAATGATGACACTTTATCAATGGTAACAAATTACTCGCCACACACCTCAGAAATGATCACAGCACCTCAATGTGTTGAGTCTCTGTGGTTAAGACCTTCTGCTACAGGCTGTCATTTTCCTATATACTTCCTCCAAACCTTGTCATTCACCAAACAATGTCAGGCATACCACAAAACGTCTTTTATTGATTTTGTAGTGAAATAAAATAAGCGAGGCTAGTAAAATTCAATGGGATATGTAAGAGTTTTCAAATTAAAAACCTGGGGATAGCTAAGCATGTAAGACCATCAGATTTGGGTTGACTTAGCCTAGTCATAGTGGAGGAGAGGGAAACAAAACGCATTACAAATACTTGGAGTTGCAGAATCATCTACCCACTCCTCAGAATCACTGGCTTCAGATAAAACTGTAAAATGCCAGTTAAAACCTGCAAGGCAGTTGTGGCATACTCTAGAATTGTGCTGTCCAGTGTGGTAGCACTGGCCATCTGTGGTTATTTCAATTTAGGTTATGATTAATTGAAATGAACTAAAATGTAAAAATTCATCTCTGTAGTCACACTAAACCTCATTTGTAACCTATTGTTTAAGAGGAATGTTGTCCAACAGATGGAAGTATTCTGCATTTGTGAGGTCCAAAATACACAGCCACTAGCCTCATGGCTATTGAGCTCTAGAAATGTAACTAAGGGCAACTGAGGAGCTGAAATTTCAATGTAATGTAATTCTGATTAAGTTGAATTTAAATTTAAATAGCCATACATGGCTCGTGGCTACATAGTTAAGAACATTGCCAACACTTCAGAAAGTTCTCTTGGATAGTGCTTCTTTAGAACTAAGGGATCCCTTATGCTGGGATCCGAAAAGGAGGGAAAGGAAGATGAGACAGGGACAGTGCTAGAATGGAAAAATACGATTTTCTGACTACGTGTTATGTGCCAGGCCCTCTGTTATGTGCTTTACATGCGTAACGTCACTTAACCTTCACAGCCTCAGGAACTGCTATTCATCTAACAGCAGAGGCAGGAAAAGATTTGAATCCACATCTTCCTGACATGACATGTCGTGCCACACTCTTTCCACGCTTTTATATCATGATAGTCACACAGTCACCTTCGTCTCATCAGAAAAGGATTACAAGGAGGTGTCATGCCATTAAGGCATGCAAAAAGAAAGAAAATGCTACTTTATATATTGGACAGCAAACAGAAAACGTGTTGCTTTGAGAAACAGTATAGACTTAAAAGGAAATAGAATCACAGAAAGTGGATGATTGATAGTTTTATTATTAAGGGAAGCTGGAAATGCTTGAATTGTCGTAACTTAAATTGTAGTAATAGCGACCATCCTAACAATAGCAATCATTTATTGAATTCTTCCTGTGCTCAATACGTCATGCTCATAATCACCCACTCGCCAAATGTCAGGTGAGAACGTCACCATCAGAGACAAAATAGCAGTTGGGAAAAGCAGAAAGGTCTGACTCATTAACCTCTTTCTTATCGTCTGAAGTGAAATTTCCCAAAGGTTTCTCACAGGTACACACAACAAAGTGATGAGGGAATAGATAGCACCCAATACCAGTCAGTGAAGAGATGCATTGCCATTGTCGTTAAGTCATCATTTCAATTTTAATTTGCCTATTTCTTAATTATCCTTGCGTATGTCCGAAATTTTTCCTAAGCTTTGTAGCTGGTGATCACAATTATTCTCAAGGCCATCACAAAAATTTGCTAGGGATTGGGTGAATAACTTAATTTTAATGCACCTTTTACATTTTTGTGGGTGACCTGTCAGTTTACTGTTAATATTAGAAAGAATCTCAGTCCATCTTGGCCTCCTTAATATTATCTCCCTCTTAACAGTTTTCATTATCATTCATAAGGGCAGAAATGTTAAAATAGGAGGACACTTAAGGGAGTAATAAAGACTTGACTGTCTGCAGTATTTATCTCACGGTGGCTGGAAATAACTTCAGGGGAGCTAATTGTTAATAATCAATAATGATAATCCTTTAATTAAAGATAATGTATGTTACCATCTAACCCAATCCTTGGCACATAAAACCCACTCAATAATTATCTGTTTCTTTCCTTTCCTAGTCTAACCTTCTTGACAGTAAGATTACAATATTATGTTGTGATTATAAGTAAATTTGGCCAAATGTTTTCCGCTTTGATAAAAGGTCATGATAGAATTTTAAAATTTTGATTCCAAATCTTACATAAATATGGCCTTAGGAGAATAACTGACACTTCTGACTTTCAGATAGTGTCTAATTATTATTTATGCCAAAGGATACTTAGGCTGCAGACATTTCAAAAACTGTCAGTTTAGGATCATGCATCTAAAGGATATATTTGTACTTTCATAAAAGGAAATATATTCTTGGAAATATACTGCTTTGTCTTAGCAACGGACTAAAACAAGATCAACAAAATATATCCTTATTTTGTGTATAAAGTAGCTTTATGAACTGTCCCCACTGATTAATTTATGATAGATCTTACAGCAGAACATTATGTAGCCATTAAAGAGAATGAAGTAAATCCATAATTATTAGTATGGAAAGAGATGTAAGCTATACAGTTGCTTGAAAATGGCCAGGTATACAAGTGTATGCACGCTATATGATTTTTTTCAGAAAAGTGTACATTTGAATGACTTTCAAACTGAAAGATAAAAAAAAATAGAGAAAGCATAGATAGATGATGGCAATCATTATTATATTCTTACTGGTATCATTAGGCATCACACACACAAAACTGTTAGTAGCAGTTACCTCTACAGAGGGTACAGTAGCAAGATATTTATAATTTATTTTGTACTTATGTACAATTTAAAATTTCTAATTATATACATGTGTTACTTTTAAAAATTATCAGGCAATATATGAGCATTGACATTATAATCCACTACTGTTTTCCTACATCTCTGGAAACAAACAAAAAAAAAAACACAGTATTAAAAGCAAAAACCATAGTATGTGTTATGTTTAAATGACGTTTAGTATTACTGATGAAAGGTTTAACTGGACCATCATTTTCTCAGCCAAATTCACATTGCCATTTTTTGTTGTTGTTTTGTTTTTTGTTTTTGAGACAGAGTCTCACTCTGTTGCCAGGCCGAGTGCAGTGGTGCTATCTCGGCTCATTGCAACCTCTGCCTCCCAGGTTCAAGTGATTCTGCTGCCTCAGCATTCCCAGTAGCTGGGACGATAGGCACATGCCACCAGGCCCCACTAATTTTTGTATTTTTAGTAGAGATGGGGTTTCACCATGTTGGTCAGGATGGTCTTATCTCGTGATCCGCCCGTCTCAGCCTCCCAAAGTGCTGGAATTACAGGCGTAAGCCACTGCGCCTGGCCCAGCATGGATTTTTAAATAGATGTCTTAAAAAAAAATTGAGCAATTCTGTTTTGGGCACATAACAACTTGATCAAAGAAATATCAAGTGGCCAAGTATACCTATCCTAAAAAAAGAATCACAGCTTGTATCTTCTAAGAAAGGGAGGTCATATAACAACCTCCACTTATTTATGATGACTTTCAGAAACCCCACCTTCTTTTGTGTGCTCCCCTGGCCTCAAAATAGAAATAGAAATGTGCAGAAAAAGAAACCTTGGCTTGGATGAATTATTATTTGAACCCATTCATGGTTCCACTAAAGTCTACATAGAGTAAAAGCTAGTGAAAACTGCCTGTATTTTAAGAAAATGGTATGGGATTTAATCAGTTAAACATATTTTTAAAACTTGAAGTTTGAAACTTGAAGGATAGGTCATTGGGTAAAAGGCCTAACATCTTTCCAGAAATAGGACATCTGTCAGAAGTAAAGACTTCTTATATCGTTTTCTTTATCCCATTTCCTTTTTAAGAAGAGAATGTAGTAGTTTTCTTTCATTTAGGACAAAAACCTAACATTCACACTGGTACAAGAACTGCTGGTCATTCCACTTTAAGGGCTTGATAGGCCCTTGGCAATTGCTCCTTTGGCCCAACGAATCAAAAGCATTCATAAGAATTTCAGCCTTTTCCTTTTCATACATAAAGACTAAGTTCGGATTCGCAACATTTGAGAAACTTCCTCAGAAACAAGGAAGTTAAGCCTTGTTTGGCATATGAGCATTGCTGAGGATCAACACAGCAGACCTGGACAGGCAACTGGGTCGAGGGAATGATTTCAGCTTAAGATTTCTTCCTCACATCTGACATTTGTATACATTCTTAAATGAAATATTCAGAAAATTTACATTACTCTTGAGATCTCTGAACTGAAACAGTGGAATATGTTTCAGTGTAGCAGTGAATAAATTAATATAAAGTTTTCAAACTGCCATTTTGATGAATGATTCTTTGGGCATTACTTTTCATTGAACTTCAAGTAGAAAACTGGATTATTGGATGGTTGATACTTGTTTAGAAAGTCAAAAATGGTCAAAACTCCTCTAGCATTTGCAAAACTGTACTCTTTGAAATGTCAGTCCCATGGAATATTTCTTGAAAGTTAGGGTTCCATGATCAAAATATGTTGGAAGCATTTTATACTATATTCTCCCATTGGTAATTCAGTGTACATTCCCATGTTGCAGATTCTGAGTAGACAAAAAAAGGAACCAGTTTAAATTTAACATAGCATATCTCAATGTTTTTTTATCATGGAAATATTTCCCCATGTACTAATACTTTATTCCCCATGATTAATGTTTTATTGAACTATACTATATATAGATGATACTTTTGAAACATGAGATTATCCTACCTATCAGAAATAACGGAATGGCCTTGGGTCTAGCTATTGCAGAAAACAAAGAACATCTCAAAAAGTAAAAAGGAGAGATCTACAAGCTAGGTATGTGGTCCAATCAGCATCCTGAAACTGGACTCCTTCTTACTAGTGAAGATTCTTCCTTTATTGTTACTCAAATTTGGACAAACAGCAGAGTGAAAGAAACCTCAGGCAGTATGAGGGACTCTAGTTATTCCAAGAAGTCAACCCAATCTTATTTATCAGTGAAATTACTAAGCCCAAAGATGTTACGGGACATGCCCAAGACAAATCTGGTGGTCAGAAACAGTCCTGGAATGAGAATACCAACTTCTGCCCAATGATAAGCAGAAATATTAATGTTTTTGATTGACTCAAATATAATTGAACATGATTACTTTGGGGCTCACTTAAGACCATGATGAGAAATGGACAACTAATGGGATTTAAAAACTGTTTAATATTCTTCTATGCTTTATAATTTTGATTGTTCCTGAGATCTTTATACTGAAGAAATGGAAAGCAATGGAATGTATAGCAGTATAGTGTAATGATGAGTGTAGGGGCTAGTTATCACCAACTGCTGAACACAGAAAACACAAAACAGCCTACAAGCCTCTTCTGAACTACAATTCAAAAATCACCTAGTATTTAGAAGGTGTCGTGTATCAGCAGGTTTTTAATGCGTTATTTAATACAGAGGACTAAATAGAGAAGATATACCTCATCTGCATTTTCATAACACTCTAAGCATAAACTTCCTTATTATAGTGATAATAAAGATAGGTAATACTTATTGTGTGTTTTCTATATCTCTAGCACTATTCAAAATGGTTTTAATATGTTAACTAATTTAATCAGTATAATAATTCCATGAGGTGGGTCATACTACTTTTCTCATTTAAAAAAACGTGGTAACTAAAGACCAGTTGGTTTTAAAACATTCCCCAAATCTCCCAGCTCTAAGTGGCAGAGACAGGATTTAAACCTAGGTAATTTGACTCCACAGCTGAAAGTCTTTAACCATTACAATATAGTGTTTGCACGCGCATGTGTGCGTGTGTGTGTGTGTGTGTGTGTGTCTGCCAGTGGCTACTGTACCTGTTTCCACAGTCACTCCCTCCTGTCCATTATTGGTACCTCTGATGTTGATTTCCCAGCCTGGTGAAGTACCAGAATTCCCCAGAGGGCATCCGTAAAATGGACATCTTAGTCCTCTCCCCAGGATACTCCGATCTCATACTAGATTAAGCAGTTTCAGAAAGCACAGTGGTTATTCTGGAGGTACTGCTCCAAGGACCCGTGTTTGGGAGCCACAATTTAGAGCCCTTTTCTCTTACAGGACTGCCTTTTCATCAAAATATGGCCTGGGAGCAAGGAGCCAGAAGAGGAGGAAGGACAAATAGGGTAGCCAGGCAGATTTGCTAAATTGGAACCTTATCAGCAAATCTTCACATCCCCTTCTCAAACCATGAAATTCTTGAGGACAAGGACAAAGCATTACTTAGACTTGGACCTCCCATGAGGTCCAAGATTCATAAATAAGTGCTCAGTTATTATTTACTGTCTAGGTTTCTAGGTCAGTATTATTGGAAAAGGGTAATAAAATAATGGTTTTACAAAGAGACTCAGAAGAGTTTTCTGACTCATAAATGCCTACTGACCTCAGGATTTTTAAAACCCAGAAATTCTCTTGCCACATTGTAAATGGGAGATATAGTAGAGGACTTCTTCACCATACTGGCACAAAGGAGGAAATAAGAAGGTCAAGAACAAATGGAGTAAAGGAGGAAGCCATGTATAAATGATGGGAGAACTGCAAGTCATTGGACAGGTTAAATATCATCAATGTTCATTTCATCATAGTAATTAAATCAAGTGACTGTATTCTTTTTAAAATTCTTTCAAGGCTGGCTCCCTAGGACCCTCAAGTGAATCAAGCCACTCCTTCCCTCTTCCACTGCTGCCTAATTGTCCACCACAGGCTAATGGGCAAATAGTCCTCAGCAACCATTTATCTTTTTTGAAGTTTTCTCCCGGAACCTCATTCATGAGTAGTGGTAGGTTTTCCCTTGAAGTTACTTTCTCTCTTATTTGTGTGTGTTTTTAAGGCATTTTTGGAGAGGCTTCTTTGCTGTTTGTTTCTGAGGCAAATCAGGAACACTAATTTGCTTTTGTTGGTTTTTGGAAGCTACCCCAGTAGGAGCAGCTTGCTGTCACCAGGATTTCTGCCTGTGGATGGTGGGGAGAGGGCTGCAGGAATGCTGTTGTGACAGAAAGGAATGCCGCTGGCTAAGTGAACACATTCATACTGTAGAGGTGAGGAGCAGAACTCCTGATTTTGAGAAGATGCAGCCAACGAGAACATGCAGACATGACCACCCAAGAACCATGCATTTATTATGTCTGTGTAATTGTGCACAACATAGTAATTGCTGGCTAGGATGGAAGCTCCTGTTTTCCTTAGACATGGAAATGTAGTGCAAATGCAACCCTGCAGGTAGAGAAAAATCTTCATAGGCTCTAATGCTGGAAGGAAGCTGACAGTTCATTTCAGGGTGATGGGAAAAGCATTCTGCCCAAGGGGTGAATAAAAAAGTTTTGAACTTACTTAGAACATGTAAATACTAATCCTGGCTCTGCCTTCAACTGGCATTGTAACCCTGTCCAAACCACTTCATCTCTCTGTCTCCCAGGGTTCTCTCATCTGTAAAATCAACACATCCAACCTGTTGGCCATGAGTTCTTTTTCATTACATTGTGCTGCCAACAGATTCCATATACATGCCAAAAAAGACACATACACATGATGGCGTTTGACTTTTTACCTTATATTGATTTTCAGTAAGTAAAAGGAACTATATACAAACATTAATACATATTGGATATTTATTTGTTAAAACAACCTTCAAGGCATGTGACTTGAGGTTAATAGTATTATACCCACTTAACCCAGTCATCCATGTATTCCAAAATTTTAGTAGAAGGATGTTGAAATGAAGGAAACTAATGATAACCCTTTAAAGATACTGAATTATCTGAAGAAAAGGTACAGTTGTGTCTACATTATCTACTGATGACATCAAAATGAGATAATTTTAGAAGTGTATTGAAAGACAAAATAAGATAAATAAATGTCGAAATGCAAAAGTCACTTATCCACCTACTATTTTTATTTATGTGTATGACCTATATATGCATGCTGTATTTATACTGTTGCAATGTTATTATATAATTTTATATTTCACTATTTTCACTTACATTGTCTCATAAACATAACTTGATTATTTCTACATAAAGTAATGGCTTCATAAAACTAAATGGTGTTGATAAACTATAACTTATAAAATAATTACTTTGCTGGACTTGTATCTCTAACTTTTGCTATTAATATTGATTAAAATATTTTAATTTTAGCTTATTATGATCTGTTCAAATGTTTTCATAAGAGAATATATAATGCCATGCGTATAAATATATCTGTGGCTTTCTAAAGGGTTTCTCAATTTATAATGCCATCAGCAAATAATGCACACAGCATTTTTTACCAGAACCTCCCTATGTTTGATAGTAATCATTTTTATAACATAATATTTTATGCATTTCAGAACTTGGCAGAGTAACGTTGATGTATCTGGCGAATATGTTTTTGACCCTGCTCACTAAACCACTGAAGGTTTACTTAATTGTTAACTGACTCTCACTCACTCATTGATTAATTCCAAATTTGTCACCAGGCACAACTTTGTAATGATAATATGTTAGACTCTCACTATACGAAGTATACCTTCCTTTGAGGGTTCACTTTCTCAAAGAGAGAAATATATAGAAGGGCACACGTGGAAACCGTTAATCACATCAAGTTCCAAAATTCATAAGAGCAAAAAGGAGAAGACAATAAATAGTTCATTATTTTCCTTAGTAGCATACTTTCAACAAAATATACTAGGTATCTACAATGATCGGAACCGGTTTTGTAATCCAGGCCACAAATTAGCAAACAACTTTTAAATTGCAACTCAGATTCTTTTCAGAGGTAGAAAGTTTTGCAAAGGAATTGGGAAGAACTATAATCAGGTACATATTAATTTTGATGTTCTTATGACCTCTTATATAGCTTTCTCTTCAACCCCATGCCTACTACAGTGTCCAAAGCATAGTAGGTGCTAACTAAATCTGACATTTTTACAGCTTGTTTCTGTTTTCCCCACAAGGCTGTCTACTAACTTTTTTGGGTTCAAATTCCTTTACCTGAAAAATTCTACATAGGCCCATACTTCAACAAGTTTAATCATTCTCCAATTATAATCCTCCCTAAAAACAACCATAAACATCAATTGAGCACTTAAAATATGCTGTACGTGATAGATGATTTACATATATTGTTTCATTTAATTCATATATGATCTGCTTGATCACCGTCTATTATCGAAGTTCTATAATTTATCAGAGATGTTATATAACCAAGGTCACAGAACTGACAGGTGAGAGTTGAGATTTCCACCTAGCTAATTTCTAAATTTCTCTTTGATTCTATATTGTATTATCCTAGTGTCCTAACTCCAGAAGAAGGTCTAAAACCTACTAATACGTAGTTAAATCTGTCAATTCAATCCAGACCTCAACTGACCAGGTGATTAAACATGGTTGTTATTAAACAGTCACCCTTTCCACAGTGATTAACTTAATGAAATATTATTATGAAGATATAATCTCAATTTTATTGTAAACAATAATTTCTCATCACATATTTTACAGTGTCTCATTAATGATCTTTCACACAAACTGTATAGTCTATAGTGAGAGAGTTTACCTTTGTATTTATTTTTTGAGACACAAGATATTCATATACCTCACAGTGGAAAAGTATCAAGCCTCCGTTGATACTGTATTTGGAAGACAGAGCACTACAGTGGGTTAAATTTTTCACTGAATTTGGCTTCAATGCTTTTGAATATCTTAGGATGATCACTGATGAACTGTAGCCAGAGTGATAGTTCCTCAAATCACCTTGAATGGCTACCTATAAGAATAGAAACCGAATTGTTATAACAATTCGACTCTTCCCCCTCTGCAGTTGCTCTGAGTTCCAGCAGTCCAAAGTGTCCAGCCACTCTCTTCTCAAGTCAAAGGAGGTTTGCAATTAATAGCTTACAGTTACTGCTAGATATCTTATTGTCAAATTCTTCTGTATTATCTATGCCACGAATATTTTCTGTTTAAAATAATTAACTTCTGTGTAAACATACTGGTACACAGCACTGATTTATAATATTTTCAGTCTCTTAAATTAAATAAACAAATAGGATTGTGCAGATTTTCACGTCCACAAAACAATTAGATTCATTCAATAACTCCTAACACGCCCAAAGTATTTTCCTTTTGCAGGGGCAGAAAGAATGTGATGATCCCTTTCCTCCCTATCATAAAGGGTCAAGGTCGACACTCATTACAAAAACAGGTTACCGAGAGAAGAGCATAACGAATGTTTTACATACACACATGAGCATGGGAGTTATATAAAGTATGAGTTCAAAGATGGGCCAGATGGTTGAAGCTTAAATGACCTCTTAATAGGGGAAAGGAAAATGGAGGAATGGATTGGCCTGTAAGGGTGAAAAGTCACAGGAACAAAGGTTAAAGGTTGTCTTGTTCTTAGACATATAAAATCTCCCAGACAATCTCTCAGAGATTCTCTCAGAAGAACAGATGAAAAATCTGCCTGGGTATGGTGATGGACTTCCAGGCTCTTTTCTTTTCCAGTGATTGATCTTTCCTAGTTATCTGATGAGATTCCTAGGGAGAGGATCTTAAGACAATTACCTTTCTTTTGGAAAGCAGCTTTCTTAGTCAGATTAGAAATTCCAGAAAGAGTCCCCCCAATTGCATGTGGGGGTCAGGGAACAGGACAAGGTTAGAGGGAACTTGATTCTGAGGCAGCTTCTAAGACCTCTCAACATGTCAAAGTGCCAGTTTGGGGGTATTGCCTTCTGAGCCCCAAAACTTTTAATAGTGAAAGGTGGTATCAACTGAGTCAGTTCAAACAGGCAGATCCAGAAAAGGAAGTTGAAGAAACAACAGTTCAGATTCTTTTTGAAAATAACTTTTTAAAAAACAATTAAGGATCTAATTATATAAATATTTTGCATTCTTTGTTTTCACTAAAAGGAAAGAAAGAGATGTTGTTGGAGAGAGATATCTCTGAGATACATTTTATACACCATGGTGGATAGAGTCTACATCTCAGAAATTCCTTCATTACAGAATTTCCTACACTTTGCCCAATTTTTTTTTTTTTTTTTTTTTGGCTTTTAGAAGTGTAATTGTTACCAGCTGCAAATCTGTAAGGGTCTGCAGCAACCTCAATTCTTGCCTTCTCAGAAAAAAGAATTCAACTGAGGGGCATAAGGCAGAAGGAGAAATTGTGGCAAGTTTTAGAGCAGGAGTGAAAGTTTATTAAAAAGCTTTAGAGCAGGAATGAAAGGAAGTAAAGTATACTTGGAAGAGGGCCACAAAGGTGGCTTGAGAAATCAAGTGCGTGGTTTGACCGTTTGACTTGGAGTTTTATATGCTGACATACTTTCAGGGTCTTGCATCTCTTCTCCCCTTATTCTTTCCTTGGGAGGAGGTGTGCTGTCCATATGTGCAGTGGCCTGCTAGTGCTTGGGAGGTGAGTATGTGCAGTGTGGCTACTGGAGCTAGAAACATGCTCACTTGAGGCATTCTTCCCTTTCCAGTCGAACGTCCCTGGAAGGTCATACACCAGTTGAACTCTGCCATTTTGCCTCTTAATGTGTCTGCTTGAGGCCACCTGCCCAATTCCTGAGGTCTTATCAGGAAGCTGTTGATCACCAGTTTCAGGTGTAACTATTTATTGGGAGACTGCCTTTCCCAGGGACTGGCTGTGACCAATTATTATTTTAGAGACACAGTGTAACAACTTCCTGACAATCACCTGATGGTCGCCTAACATTCCTGGTGGAGTCGGGGGAGCCCTCTCCTGACCTGCTCATTCCTGATTAACTACGTACTATAACATAATGATATCGGAAGTTCTCCCACCCTCTGAATCTGTTACAGACCACAGGCTCTGTGGCTCTCCATGTAATGAAAATTAACATGAGGCCAAGCCATTTCCCAAACAAAGCTTTTATTTTGGGGCTTGTGCTCAAGCATAAGGAAGGCAGCATAAGCTCAAGGGTCCTCCAGCTGACCCCCCAAAAAAGCCAGCAGAGGTTTTGTATTAGGCAAAGTGTGGGAACTGACATCAGGAGGAAGGTATGCCGTCTGGGCTGGGCAAAGTATGTGAGGAGTAGGGTACAGAAATTATCTTGAATAAGGGACCACCTGGGGGTCTGACCAACAGCAACAGGTTGTAAATCAATTGTTCAGCATTCCTGCCTGAGGTGGGACACTTCACAACCTTGGTTTAATATTTGGATCTCTTAAGGCCAGTTTCTGGAATTAAGTAAAAGGTATGGTTAAACATTATGGCTTCAGTGAGGTAGTGGTACAGGTTTTGTGATCAGTGGGACTGCAGAAAAGAATGCTCTAGTGGGGGTGAAGCCAAGCCCTGTCCCTACTCTGTCTCAAAACCACCTACTCTAGGAAGAAATGTTGCCAAACTTCTACTGATATTGAATAATGTCTGTATTATTAAAACTATCCTTCGGCTAGGACTCTGAACAGATAATTTAAAAGAAAAGACAAATCAGGGCCATAGGAAAAATTATTAATGTGTCTTTTATATTTACCACATTTCTATTTCTTTCTTTGTCTGGAAAGCATTCTCACTCTATTTCTTAGATAAATTAGTGCCTATGAATTTGGTAAATGAGCTCAGTACAACAGACCCATTAAGACATATGGTAGAGATGTCTATAATGTATGCCGTTCATCCGTAATGGTTTTTATTTTGAATTATCTTTGTAGAGTGCAGTGTTGGTTCATTTTACTTCATAAGACACTTGTGTAAGTATTGTTCTCTACAAACAAAGAAGCATAATGTAGAAACAAATTATTTGAAAGTAAATTTAAAAGACTGAATATTCCAAGATGCAAAACACACGAGCTTTCTACTAAACAGATGAACAAGACAAGGCAAAAGACCGTTTCCCTTAGCTCTAAAAGACAGAGACCACCTTGAATACAGCTTACATACTGGCTCTTCATGCCCACCCTGCTTTCTCCCTCTCTCTTAAAGCACACTCAGAAAAACCACACAGCTCTGGTGAAACAAGAAATCATTAAGTCATCATATTGTTTTGGTAACTTTTTCTAAATCAATGATGAATGATTTTGTTAAGCACAGAAACCAGGAAATGCTGGGGCAGCATTCTACGTTAACTTTTGGAAATATCTTTCTTTTTCTACCTATAAATTTTTTGAAAACTGCCCTGCAGTTTTAACTCAACCTCAAAATGTCAGCCTTAGTGAAATGGTGAAATTGTATGTGTACTTTTATCCTAGCACCAGATTGAAACTTTTAATGACTTTACTACATAAATTTAAAGCTGGTTAGAATAGTGCATAATTAATATTTATTTTAGTAATTCACTAGAATAAAATAGTAATAATTAACACTGACTAAAATGCTAAGAATGATAATTAAAAGTGGCACTGTGAATTTGTTCCAGGCTTCTTTTGTGCTTTTGAGTACACATTTTGTTTTCAATAGATACGTGAATTTTAAAAAATATAATTTTCCGACCCCAGAGAAGGGTTAACTCTCCCTCAAACAAGTAGCACTTAAATTTGTTTATCTGATTAGGTGTACCTTGTTTCCTAGTCCTTCATAGTCTTATAATACTTGTCACAAATGTAGTTGGTCTTCTTCCCAACAAGCTAATACAATCAGTGCATCAGATACTCACAGAGTGAGGAAGCAGGGGGAGCTAAATCAAAACTTGAGTCTTGTGATTTCCACAGCCCTTTCGCCCTTTCCCTTATTTCAGGTCAACTTAAGTACACAGATAATCTTCAGTGTTCCTTCATTGAGTAATCTTGCTTTTTGTTCGAGCAGAATGTAGTGACGTGGAGTATACAGACAAAGACATATAGATACACATCATAAAAAGTGTGGTCTCTGAAGATGACCTCAGTTCTGCCGCAACTGGCTGAAAACTAGGCATGCTACTTGGCCTCTCAAAGATTGTGTTTTTTAAAATCTGTCAAACAGTATTAATAATAGTAATTTTCATAATGAGAACGAAATGAAATAATGTATGTAACCAGCTAACCTAGCTCACTGCAAGGTGAACAGTATGAATGTGGTAAATGCTATTTATTTGTATTATCAGACATCTCAGTTCACACACACACACACACACACACACACACAAAATACTCTACAATAAAGCCTTCACTTTGGTGTTGAGAAGGCATGAGAGAAGAGAGACATATTTCAGTTTAGTAAGTTGTTCTTGCAAAGGAAGGTTTGAGGAGTGTTTTATCAAGGAAAAGTTGAGCACAGGTCAAGATGAAATAAATACATTTCTAGCTCTTCTGTAGTTCGGTTTTCACACTGGGACTACGTCATTTTTTTGAAGGAATTGCAGAAATATCACACACGTACACAAGGACCCATGTACATATCCACTTAGATATTTAAATATTCGTTCTAAAACATATTCCAAGTAAAACAGGAATGTTTTTATTTTCTGCTGTTTTGGGGGAGACACACACTCTTCCTAGAGTACAGAGTTCTAAGTGGCTTGCTTATACCTTTGCCTTAGTCAACCACAAAACCTACTCCACCCACCAAGATGATGTAGCAAAACACTTTGCTGGAAATGTATTGTGAATTCACAGGAATTGCAGAGTTCTCCAGGTGGTATAATTCATGGCTGGTAATGAGAGCAGCTGAAACCATCTGTTTTCATAACTTTCTTCTCTACCTTAATACAAACCTCTTCATTAGCCAATAGGTCTATTTAACTACCCTCACAGATTTGCTTCCTCAAATATTTTGTGGAAAGACTAGAAATAATGACACAAAAACAAATAAACAAACAAACAAGTGGACTTACATACAGAAATTTTTAATGATCCTAAAGCCCCATTACTGACTGTTGATGCTGAGGCACAAAGGCAAAACCAATAGGGGAAAAGTGTAAAGTAGTTGTCAATGTTTTTCGCTTCCACATCTTCCTGTTTTCCTGTTTAGTCCTCAGACTGATGCTTTTAAGGGAAGTTCCTTCCCAGGAAAGGACTCCAGACTGTACCCACTGAAATCTCTTCCTTTAGGTGTTTCAGAGAAGCACAAAAACATATTGACATATAAGTGTCCTCCCTCCTGTCTCTGTATAATTTTGTGATCCTTTGCTACGAACAGTTTGTCAAAAATATTGGTGTCAAGGAAGTAGAATGAAAATTTTGGGTTTTGGGTTTAGAAAAAGTTAAATTTGAATCCTGGCTCTCTTGCTTACTAATTAACTCTTATCCTCCCTAAAGAAAAAAAAAAATCTCATCCAATCACAAGTGTGAATCCAGGTCCCTGCTTGGTCCACCCTCGGTGTTAAAGATTCACTTGGGAGTTATGCAACACAGGAGGAGGCCAAGCTGTTACTGTTTTCACCTAATCCACTTTCTTAGAGCTCTGTCTTTAGGAAACAACATGATCTTAGACACAATGGGATCCATATTTTATTTTTTTAATTGACAGATAAAATTGTATATATTTATATTGTACAATATCACATCCTGAAAAATATATACTTTGAATGGTATAATCAAGCCAACCAACATATGCATTACCTCACTGAGTTGTCATATTTGTAGTGAGAACACTTAAAATCTGCCCTCATTCTCAAAGTCCTCCCTCAGCAATTTTCAAGAATATAGTATATTAACTATAGTCACTGTTTGTACAACAGATTTCTTGAACCTATTCCTCCTGTTTAACTGAAATTTTGTATCCTTTGACCAAGATCTTCCCACCCTCTGCACCAACCCCTGGTAGCCACCATCCTACTCTGTACATCTACGAGATCATTTTTTTTACATTCCACATATGAGTGAGATCATTATATACACAATGGAATACCATTCAGCCACAAAAAAAAATAAGGAAAATCTGTAATTTGCAAAAACACGGATGAAGTTGAAGGGCATTATGTTACATGTGTCAGGTAATACCAACTCTGTCCTTTTCTAGGACAGTAAGCCTTTTGACTCTCCACGGAAATGATTTAAATATATGCAAAAATTATTATTAGTTTACAAATATGACATACAAAACAATTTGTAATGTGTTTTGAAAATTAGCAAAAGAAATATAAACAATAATAGAGTACTCCATAGTGTTTATATATTAAACAGTGTAATAATTAATGACGGCATGGAAATACAGATCTCTATATCAAGAGATCATTTCAAGACATTTCTGATAAATTATCCAAAACAGCCAAAGAAACTGGTAGGCTGAGAAAAGACTTTCAGTGAGTCATGAATCATCAAACAAGACTTAATGCTAGGATTTTTTTTCCCACTAATTTTGTTGTTGTAGTTAAATTACAGGCTATTGTGGATTAGAAACTAATCCAAAACTATTGTGGATTTATTTCAATTAATTCTCCATCTCCACTCCTTTTTTTCAATCTTTAGCCTAGGTCTTCATTACAAAAAAAAGACACTTGCAAGTTCAATCTTTGAGATAAATTTAACAAAGCAAGGCAAGATAGAATAGCAGTCTCTGCACATCTGTAATCTAATTTAAAAATGGAATTTTAGGGGCCATCCTAAGTGTTCTTCTGATTTTCTACTCTATTCCAATGATTGAAAGACCATAAACTCACTGCCTGTGAAAACTTAAAAGTGTTAGCACACAGAGAACCAGTTAAGTTTGGCTCTCTAAACATCTGGAAGATAACCTCCTATACAGAGTACAGCTTCAAATCATCACAGGCTAGCAAAAGAGACTCTTCTATGACGGAGAGTCACATCTCACAGGTTAGGGAAGAACAACTGTTCTTAAAAGTACCAAAGTGATATTAAAAGATCCACGGAAGCAGCTACAAAATCACCACCACAGGTACTTAAATCCAAACTACAGAAGAAGAGAGGGTTAGATTCCCCATTTGACCACATAGATGAGCAAAGGTTTTCTGAATTTATATGTGATTTTTTTTTCTTAACCATGCTAAGATCTCCTAGTATATCCTGTTCAAGAAACAATTCAGAATCTGGCATTTTTCCCAGTTACTCAAAATTCTAATGAAAAGAAGCAGTCACACAAACCCAACCCGACAAGCTTAAGATCTTTTGTTGGTTGTCTTCTATAATTGATATTATGTGTATATTGAGAATAAATGGATGCTGTAGCCTCATGCCAGTAGCTCATTCTAACATGTTTCACATTCTCTTGAACCGTGTGCAACTTTAGAAATTTCCAATCATCTTACTTTTAAATACCTCAGCTTACAATATGAAAGGGCTTAGCGCTGATTTAAATTAAGACATTTTACATAGCTCTGCCTGCAAGCTTTCAAAATACTCAGTCAATTAACATAAGCTACCTTCCAGGGGATTTGCTTTAAGTCAGGTGGAAAGGAATATTATTTCAGAACCAAAGAAGGAAAAAAGAATATGGAACATATAGCAAACCAAATTTCTGAAAAAAACATTAAAACTGCTCAATTTCCCCATATTTTAGGGGGACTGTCTTTTTTCCTCTTTAAAGAGTTCTGCCAAAGATCTATTTTGGCACACAAATGTCCTCCAGGAGGTCTCCCAAGGGATATAACGTCCAAAATGTTGCAGCCCCTTCTATCAGACAGTGGCTCAGAAAGCCTCTCTCCAGCCTCCAAAATATTGCAGGCTCAGTTACCCTCCGGGTGCAGTGAACGGGCAGAGCCATTAATCATTCCCAGGGCACTAAACGCCCTAAGAACAGTTCTGAGTCTGGCAGCATTAGGGATGTCCAAGAACTGAGCTTGTCTCCAACAGCTGGGCCATGCTGCCACCTGGAGGACAGCAGAACACACAGCTCCTCAGATGCCAGTTACTTCCCTCCAGTCCCAGTGGACCTACAATGTGTGAGCTATGCTGGATGAATATCACCTTCTTCTTGGGTGGTTAACCCTGTTCTCACATCTCCAAAAAAAAAAAAAAAAAAAAATTCTGAAACTTTTCTCTTCATTGATAAGTTGCTGTGGAGCACCTGAGGCCAATGGCTGCGGGTGAAGGCAGGTGGCCTGGGGTCCTTGTTTTCTCTGCTGTCCTTCATCCACACCCTCACCCATGTTGAATCCCCCCGTCGGTGAGCCTTTCCTCTTACTCACCCACCCAGTTAATGGGGGTCTCACATTTCTTTCAACAGGACATCGTGTCCACCCTCAAAGTGCTCAGACTCTGAATGAAGAGGGAGACAAGGAAATAGAAGGCTGTGCTCATTCTGGATGAGTGTTCACACACGGTGAGCACCAGATGCACTGGAACCCTGAGAAGAGATACCTAAATTGGTCAGGGTCAGGGGTTAAAGGACATTAGGAAAGTCTCCCATGAGAGTGATCCTTTAGAGGCATCATGAAAAGAACAAGAGTGTGGTTTTGACCTCTGGTGAGTCTATGGTGAAATACACAATTATAACCACAAAGCATGCAAACTTTTCTGATTTTCATTTTCTTCCCCTGGAAAATTTTTGTATTAATACCTATTTTATAACGTTATCAGGGGAGAGAGAAAATTATCTATGTCAAAGAGCTATGATAGTATATTAGCTCAACACCAGATAATCATTTTTATTCTAATTATCCCAGCTTTGGCAGAGAAAGTTAGACTTATCTGGGCAGAGATAAAGGGCAGGGAATGGATGATGCAGTCCAAGTAAGACATGTGAGAAAGCAATGTGCTCCGGGGTCTTCACGCAGCACATTGTCCCTGGAAACACTTGTTTCACCCTTCTCTTCATGTTTCTCTGTGTCCATCTTACCTCTTTTTATTCTGCTCTTTGTTTTTTTCTCCACGGTCCCCAGTCAACACTCAAAGGAAAGTAAAAATGCCATTTGTTTCTAGAATATTAAACAAGTTTTAAGTTTCAGCTAATTCATGATAAGAATATTTGTATGGAGGAGAAATAGGCATCTGGAAATAATTCTTTTATTCATCACATTTCCTTTAGGTAAGTTGGTGGAGAACTTGGTAGGCAGGTAATGCTATTCTGATAAGTGCTGACTCTGGTTGGTCCCTATAGAACACACTAGCAAGTTTGAGTGAGCTGTAGTGACACCTCCTGGTCAAAGAGAACATCATTCAACACAAAACTTTCCATGCCTTTATACTTTCATGATAAAAAGCAGTATATGAAAACATCTTCCATATGAAGTATCTTCCTATCTGGAACAAAAAGTTTGTCTATAAAGATAGATACACTCACATATACACATACTCCAGTTGACTGACTGCCATTTTAAAACTGGCTGAGTCAAAGAAAGAAAACAGTTTTGTTTTATATCATGACATCAGGTAACTAGTGTCATTTTCTAGAAAAATCTTTCATTCACATATTTTGGTACAGTGTGTTCAAGGCCCTACTGAACATTCTCGAAAGCTAATAAGTTAAGAAGTTACTTTATGTAGTATTTTTGACCTGGTTCTTTGTGAAACGCTGATCTGATACTTCCTCTTGAATGCCTGGACTATCAACACCTCGATACTTCCACCTCAATCCAGCTCACTCCCTAGCCCCTACACTGCAGTTTCCATAGGTCGGCTCTGGCCTGAACTATCTTCAAGTCTAGAGTCCCCCAGTCCACTTACCTCCGCCTCTCCCTCTCAAACTCTCTAACTCTTTCAAAATGCACCCGTGTTTTGACAAACGTTTTTACGACATTAGGTACTAGAAGTAAATGATAAGGAATGTTAATAACTTAACCTTCCGTATCTCCTTAGTGACATATATATGACATATATATTTGACCTTGTAAATATTAAGCTACTTTCTCTCAGAAATACAATTCCATGATCTTAATAGTAAGAATCTCAGCCAGCCAACCAAACCAATCATCCATCAACCCACCCGTGCAACCATCCATCCATCCACCCACCTACCCACCCACCCAATATTTATTTATTTGTCTACTATATGCTGTACTCTCTGCTAAGTATTAAGGGAAACAAATGTAATCAGATCTAGTCATGAAACAGAAGGGAAAATAGTTAACCCAGCAAAAGAAAAGCTCAAATTGGGATAAGGTCTATTAAGGAGACAATAAGGAATAAAGGAGTGAATAAAAAGAGTAAGAGGTATTCTGTAGATTAACAGAAGTCAGGGACAGGTTCTTCAAGGAGACGGCAGAGATAGAAACATGAAGGGCAGGAAGAAGCTATGAAGAGTCAATAAAAGTGTCCCAGATAAAGGGAACAGCATGCACAAAGGCCCCGTGACAGAACAAGAGCTGTTTTTTTGTTTGTTTTTTGTTTTTCATAGAAATATCAAGGAAGCAGAGTGCTGAGAATTGAAGTTGATGTCTGTGACTATAAGGATTCCATTCAAAGTATAATGAGAAGCCTTTGGATGGTTTTAAGCAGAGAAGAGTATAATGTAATTTCAGCCTTGACAAACAGCTAAAACATAAGATTCAGTATTCCTTCTTCTTGAGATTAGAAATATTTCAGATTTTAGATCTTTTTGTGGTGATTCTGGAACATTTGCAGTAGACTTACAAGTTCAGCATCCCTAATCTGAAAATCTGAAATCCAAAATGCTCCAATGAGCATTTCCTGCAAGTGTCATGTGTGTGCTCAAAAAGTTGCAGATTTTGCAGCATTTTGTATTTTTATATTAAGGATACTCATTTGATCCTCATAACAACCTTACAAGATATGTATTAATATCATCAATTTTATTGATGGGAAAGTGGAAGAGAAGTAACCTGCCCCAAGTCTCACAGCTATTAAGGGGTAGCTCTGGGACTTGTACTCAGGCAGCCCATCCATGTGGTCCACGCTTCAAACACCATGGGATATGGCCTCTCAGATCTTCGTTTCTGCAAGGGCAAGCGTGAGAGGAAAATGTTGGGAGATACAGCAATGATCCAGGCCCAAAATGATGGTTTCTTAGACCAGAAGGATAGCAGTGGAGATGGCAAGAATTAAGTGAATTTGTCATGTCTTTTAGCAGTTAATTCTATGAAACTTGGTGGATTGGATATGATAAGTAACAGAAATGCCTGCTGGAAACAGGACAATGGTTTTCTCTATTGTGATTTTTCTATTGTGTTTATTCAGTAGACATTTTCTGTATGGCCAGAATCTTCCCATCAAGTTGTCTCTTCCAAGATGAGTATATTTTCAATAGATTTGCTACACAGAACAATTTCCATTTCAATATCTGATAAGGCAGCCTTTTAACATGTTGACTTTTCTGGTCATTTCTATGTACAATCATAATTGTAAGACATACTATGTACAGTATTGTTTTATTTTCTTTTATACTATGTCATTCATTTTACCTTATCAATAGTTATTCTTTGAAAAAATGCTTTTTAATGATGATAAACATGCTTTTTTTCTATCTTTGGGCAGATGTATTGTCTCTAATTTTACATTATTCTAAGAAACTTCCTTTATATAAATTTTTCACTGAAACTCAGATTATTTCTTAAGGTTAAACAAATAAAAATAGAAGTTCTAGGTCTAAGGGAATAGTCTTTTTCATTGACAAATTGCATTTACCCATTTCTACATTGCATTATACTAAGATACAACTGTTGAAATTCCACCAGGGCTCTGTGAGAAAACTTGCAAGAAGGCAGATTATGTGGGAGCAGGTGCTGGTAGATGGATAGACGTGGCAGTGAGTGTCAACGGAAGTTCCTTTCTGATGTTCTCCATTTTATCAGTGAATAGGAAGCATAGCCTTCATCTGAGAATGAGGGTGTAGATAGAGGTACTGAGTGTTTAAGGAGAGAGGAGAAAGTATCATATAGACACAGGAAGCACAGTAAGATCACCTGATAACCTTAGGAACATACTTAAGATTAATGAGTATGAAATGACACCATGGTTGTGTATTTCGCTTAGATACGTTCAGCTTCATGGATGTAGGCCAAGTATAACAATGTTGGATTCAGGATTACACTTTCAAATCTTCATCTCTGGTCCAGAGTGCTATGATGACCTTAGTCTGATGTATAACACTTCCTGCTGGACTTTCTTGATTCTCCATCTGTGCCTCACTTTCCTGTCTTCTCTCCAGCAACTCTATAACAGAGACTACTATCTACTGCTTCTTCACCTGCAAAATTTATACCTGACTTTTAGCTTCAATTCTCCTATTAAGCTTTTCTATACCATCTCCTAAATTGAGACATACCCCTTTCATTATAGCTCCCCCAACATCCTGTAATATGTATGATTTCATCTATACATTTATTTGATACCTTTAATTTTTCATTGTATTCTAAATATCTTCGGAGCAGGGACCTTTTTATTTCTTTTTAATACTCATTTCTTATTTCAATACCTGGGACATGGTAAGTCCTCATTCAATGTGTATTAATGAAATTAAGTGGGGTTTCCTAATCAAAAGATAAATTTCCTTATAAACCTTTATCAGCAAGAAATCAAGTTGCCTTGATCATACCCACACCAAGGCCTCATTACTAGTGAAGCCACCTTTCCATAAAAGGTAACAGGCCTAAGAACAAATTATTCAAAAGTGGTAAAAAATAACACAAGTATTCGCTTCCATGTGATGTGTGTATCCAATGTTTAGTTTTTCTCCTCAGCTTTAGGATGATAGTAATACTTATAATAAATACCGTATTTGTATATATTTTTTAGATTGTCTAAATATTTTCATGATTTCAATATAAACTATAAAACACACCACAAACACAAGCTCTTACAAAAAGAATATCAAGTATATACATACATATATGTGTGTGTATATATATACACACAGACATATATACATTTTGAGACAGGGTATCACTCTGCTGCCCAGGCTACAGTGAAGTGGCACAATCATGGCTCTCTGCAGCCTCAAGCTCCCAGGCTCAAGAGTTCCTCCTACATCAGCCTCTCAAGTTGTGGGGAGTACAGGCATGCATGACCGCACCCGGCTATTATTATTATTATTGTTATTTATAGAGACAGGGTCTCTGTATGTTGCCAGAGCCAGTTTGGAACTCCTGGGCTCAAAGAGTCCTCCCATTTCAGCCTCCCAAAGTTCTGCGATGACAGGCGTGAGTCACCTCACCCGACCAAGGATGTCAAATTTCAACCCAGCTATGGAGATTCCTTCAAAAAGAGAGTTTCTTTTTAACAAATCTTTAAGAAAAGATAGATATTTGACCAATTTGGTAGGCTAACTCGTACATCCCAGGATATAGTATGAAGAAAATATCTGAAAGGTTAATACATTATAAAGTTATTTAATAAGTTAGATCTTTGTAAGCAGGAATTTACAGCTAATGTATCTGTGACTGCCTCATGAGGTCATGCATAAAACACATAATAAATGAAAATGTACAGAATAAATGGACTTACTTCTTCATTTTTTGTTTGGTCATTCTACCTTTAGGGAGACACAAACATGGAATAAAGAAAGGCCAAACTTGGAGCTACTAATCTAGTATGGGAATTACAGATACATTATAATTCTCTCACTGCATTCTTCATATACAAATTGTAATGAAAAGTAAAGATAAAAGAAGCCTCAATTGCCCTTAGAGAATAAAATAGGATTTCCACTTAGATCCTTAGAAGCAGCTATTCTTAAAAATTAATTCACTTGGCAAATTTGCAAGTTTCCTCCTCACTTTTCCTGTGTGAACATTTATCTTACGTGCTTTGGATGGAAATGGATGTTACCAAATCTTGGAGTTCAAACTCACAGCCTCAAGAGTTATTCATACCTGAACAAGCTACTGAGGGATATTAACTGGTCTCCAAATCTCTTAGGGGTCATTTGAAGACAAATTCTCTGCCCAAATGTTATCAATTAGATATTTAGCACCTTAGCTAGCTTATTTCTGAAAGCCTTTGGAGATCAAAAGGGGCGTGAGAAAGTGAAGAGAATCAAAGCTCAAACGCCAATTTGAATTGAGCTGTACAATGCGAATTTACTCCAGCACTTTGTTGCAATGTAATCTATAAATAATCCTCTGAGGTTCACTTGCCAATTAGAAATCATCACATGGCATACATCATAGATGTCAGTAATTTGCATGTCAGTAATATATTAATTTGATGAAAATTTTAAAGCTTTATGCACTATTTATATCATAATTGGAAGCACATCTAGTGTACTAATACACTGATTTTTATTGTATCCAATGTGCTTTTTAAAAGGCCAACTTTAAATGATCATTATTTATCATTGTCTGTTTGATAGTTCGTTTCAGTTCAAGACAACACATCTGCATTTTAGAATTTAAGCTATTTTAACATTAACTGTAATCAAGATACCTGAAAAAAAAAAAGTCATGTCTACGTGGGTGACAGAGAAAATGAAAATCAGGTTTATATCCAGAGGTAACTGGTTAAATTTAGAAGTTTAATTCATCAGTTTTTGGCCTTAGCCTAAATATGCCACTTTGGGTCAATAATTTAGTGATAATTTAGTTTTTGTGTTTTTTGTTAGGTTTTATTTTTTCTCTCAAGTTTTTGCTTTATTTTACTTTGTTTTTTTCTCCCTGAGTTTTTTCTACAGTCAAAAAGAACAGTTTCGTGGGTGGTCCCTTCTGAGTGCTGAAAATGGTTGTTGATTCAAGCACAAAGAGAAACAACCTGTGGGCACTTAAACGTAACTACTGTATTGAAGTGCGGTACTTAGAGCAAAGACTGTATTTACATAGACAGAAATTTCAAAAGTTGCCAGCCTGGTGGGATTAGCTTGCCATGGGAATTGTCACACCTGTCAATCAGGTCTGCCAGGGTAGCAAGGGGAAAGCCAATGATAGACAGAGGAATCAAGAAAGAGAAGGGAGGAAAAGAGAAAGAGAAAGGGAAAGAGAAGTGTACGGGAGTTTCCACTACCAAGGAATCACAATAACTTTTTCCACATTTATTTTCCACCCTGATATCCTCAGACTAGTTAAGTTTTAGTGTGCCCAGAAAATTAACAGATTTGGTTACTTGGCTTTTCTGATTGGTGCTATAATAGTGTCTTTCTAGAAACTGACATGTCATTAAAGTCAGGGTTGGGCTTTCATTGTGGTGCAACAGATGTGTGCACATGTTGACTTACTTTGAGCTAATTACTTAGGAGTTTATGGCTTCTCCACCCAGCCAGAATACAAGTATCTTTAGATCAGAAATCATGCCTCCTTTGTCTCATGTCACCTCAGCATTTGCAATAGTAGACCTTAATAACTACTTGCAGACTTGATTGTACTTCTAAACGCTTATTCATATCAACTTTGATGATCTGCCTCCTTCCACAATTGAAAAACAAAAACAAAATAAGACATTATGACAGAGAAATTGTATACGTAAGTAGAATAAAGTAAGGTCATTTGGAAAGATAACACATATATTCATTCCGAGGAGTCTCATATGACTAATAAATTAAATCTCCCATGGGCTCTGAGTTTTCTTGTGCCTAAAGCAAAGAGAAAATGTGATCAGTTAAGAAATCTACTTTACCCCTGAGATTAAAAATACTAATTTATCGTCAAAAAAGCTAAGTATCAAGAGTACACACAATCATTAATTTGCATTGTCTTATATCTCATTTCACAAATGTTTCATTTTTATTACCCATTTATGTTAGTCTTCGCGTTACAGGAAATTTAAATGAATATTGGTTATTAAAATAAAAATCTAATTCAAAACATTTTAGTCACAATAGCTTGTGAAAGAGAAGACTAAATTTAGTATTTAAATGGGCTTATTTGAATCACTTAATCAATGTGTTTCTAGTTGCATTTAGTTATGAAAATTGAATCACAACATCATCTTTCTTAGTAAACATTTAATAAAAAGGCGAAAAAACTAAGCTTTTAAAATAAAATGTTCCCAAAATAAACATTGACAATTTCCATTTTACATAAATAGATCAGCACCCCCAAAAAATACAACATAAGAAAGCAGTGGGTAGTTTTTAATACTTACTATAAAGACAGTGAGTGGAATTTAAGCCACCATTCAAATGTAACAAAGCAAAGGCACCATGAAACTCTCTTAGTTTGCCTTATGCTATATGAAGTTAGTGCCTAATTTACCCAAATGTATATTATGCATGACACAGCTCAGACTTTTAAAGTTCAACGACAAATTCCTCACTGAATTTTATTAAATGGAACTTGCTCTTCTTTTCCTGTCTTAAGTTCTGACTCCAGGTTTAATAAAAGTTGTTCTCCTTCTCTCTTCACCCCTCCCCCCACTAATTCCCACATTTCGACATTAAGTTCTCTAAGCAGACAATGCTGAAGATATTTGCACATAAATTTATGACATAGGAGAAAAATAACAAAAGAGTCAGACCCAACATAGTATTAATTTAAGAGGCAATTAATTTTGAAGAAGAAAAGGGGATCAACATAAACTCAGCAAGGGCATGCACGATAGTGTATAGTACAAATAAATCTCTATTTGGGGGTCCTGAGAAATTTCAGCAAGTGGTTGTTGAGTAATGAATGTTTGTAATTCATTAGCTACTATTTTAAAATGCAAAGCACACCATGACATCAATGATGTTCTTTTTAATCTCAACAAACAGGCTATTACAATTAAAGCACTTGCAAAAAGACAGTACATTTAAATATAAGTTTTGATGAGATTTCAATGTTTTAAGAACAATAATTTAATAACACTTCATAATTCTATAGAAAGACATAAAATGTTGAGATTGGTTCAAAATACATGTGTTTGTAAACACCAACCTTTTATGAATATTAAGCAGCTAGCTTTTCTATTTTGAAAATTCATTTTTTCTCAGACTCCTTAATAAGATTTTAGTGTATCTTTAAGAAGATAATCGTTATTTACCTAAAAATATGTATTTTCCAAACACAGAAAATAATAACATTTACAAGTGCTTCATTTTCTATGCCCCCTTTCCATCTTCCTTCAGTTCCTAGACAACAAAACAATGGTTCATTCTTCATGTGGAAGAGTAAACTCAATAAACTCGAATGGCCAAGGGGCCTACAGCAGTGAAATTATGGCTTCACAAGGACTTTTTTTTTTCTTTATGAACAAGTTTAGAAGGACCTTTTTCAACATATTTTAAAGTCATGCATATTTCAATGATATAATTATCTTGGCAACACTAAATACTGCTGACTGATAAATGAGACCAAAATAATTAAGTTCTGTTCTTTGCACAATCAAGATTTAGTGCAGTAATCAATCTGGGTAAGAATTTGGAGTCTGGAGACTTCAGAAGATGAACAAGCTACTAGCTAAAATTGGTCATGTGGGAAGACGGTTAAATGAGTATACAGTTTATATATAGCTGTGAATACTTTTCATGTCTTAATCTTCATTAGAACCTGGTTGATTCATTGCTCATGTGGTCCTGTACTAAGTTGGACATGGATACAAGGAGACAAAAGAACAATTGGAAAGAAAATCCAACGCATTCAGTGGGCACTACTGGCATTGAAAATGTAAAATAATAGAGGCTGAAAATATAATAGTTTTTAAGCAAAAAAAAAGAGGTACAAATGCTGCTATGAAAGCATTAAGGTTATAAACATTATAAGAGAAAGAGAGAACACAAGAAATATACTTTTCCACATATATATTTGTTGAACCGTGAGTATGGTCTGGATGCCTACCCAGTTCCCATTTTTATTTTCTTCTACCTAACTCTCTCTTCTCTCCTTAGAATAAATCATACAGCTTTCCATACCCTAAACAACACTCCCACTGCATGGTTTTTCCCTGTGGAATCAGGCTGCCGTCATAGAGAGGTGTTCATGTTAAGTACTTCTGCTGAGGGCTGTAACTCCAGGCTTCATCAGACTGATACACTTAGCAGGTCCATCAGGGATGTCAAAGTGAAATATAAGCAGGGCAGTTGGGTGCGTTAGTAACTACTGGGATTTACAACCAGCTACAAATACTATATATATATATATGTATATATGCGCACATATATATACATACACACATACATATATACACATGTATACAAATATTGTGTATTTGTAGACAATATTGTAAACTGCTCAGAAAAAGAAAGCATTTTTTCCCAGCAAAATGCATCCTCTTTTGTAGTGGGCTAAGGAATAGGCACCATGAACAGGTGATACCACTGTAATTTAAAGAATGGAAGAAAGTCAAATAAGAGTATCTACCATCCAAAGAAAGGAAAACTGTATGCAGAGGTATTTGGGATCTCCCACTGAGGATAACCGGCTCCCTCTGATTCTGGGTACACGTCTGCCTCGGTGAATGTTAGCATGCAGCCAGGGTGGGGGAGCAATGGACGTCTACACCAGTGCTTGGCCATTTGTAGAGTGGAAATTGCACTTTGCTTTCAAAAATGGATTCTCCTCCCAGAACCATGCAATTCGACTAGCTGAAGGCACAAATGGAATAAATGCACATTCTAAAAAAAGGAGGGAGGGGGCGAAAAAATAAACCCCACCCAGGAATCTTTAAGGGAAACAGGTGCTAGCAAGAGAAAGCGGCCAGCTGTCAATAACACTTAAAACTCCATCTTCGTTACTCTGAAAACAATTTAAATGGGGGAAATACCGTGCCCTGTTTCTAAGGGTTTAATTTACTAGGCTGTCTCTGTGAATTAGAGTCAGATCTAAGTTTCGCACTCAGGAGCGGTTTTCTCTGTTGACTACGATTGCTCTTCCGAGCTCGAAGTCGGTTTCTAAAACGGGCAAGCCTTTTCCCTCCCGGCAGCCTTGACCCCCACTCCTCCAAGTCGTCACTTTTATTTACAGCCCGGTGAGCGATATCTCTGTCGCTCAGCCTGGCCCCAAGAACAGTCACCGCGAACAATGAGCCAGACAAGGGACCCACCCAGCGAACGCCTGCTCGCCGGCCGCGCGCAAGCCCGCTAGCGCGGGACGCTCCAGGCTTCGGGGCTCTAGGTGCCCCCACACCTTCCCCTCTAAACCCCAAGGAAAGCAAGAAGGTAGGTCGTTCCCTACACCCAGGCACTCGTGCTCACCAGCCAGCCCTCCTCCCAGCACCCACCAATTAGATGCCGTATCTAAAAAGAAAATCAAAAAAGCGGGGCGGCGTGGCGGTTCAGCCGGCTGCCCACCCGGATCCAACTCGCCCAGCTTGCGGGTTTGGCGCTCACTTGCGCCCGAGTCCGCGGCATTTTGAAATCCCGGAGGATTTGGGGTGGGGGCAAGAGGTGGGGCCAGGAGCCATAAAGTGGCTTCCGCTCCCTCCCCTCGGCCTGCCACAGCTCTGGGATCGGGCAAGACACAAAAGACGGGTCGTATCAGTGCCAACAACTCTGCCGCCGCCTCGGGCCATGCTGCGCACAGGAACCCGGCGGCGGGCCTCGGCGTCGGGTGCCTGCGCCGGCCGGGGCGCGCCCGGGGGGTGAAGCATCCTGGACGCCGCCGGAGCTCCCCGGTGCGCTTTTCGCGCAGAACCCCAGTCAGCAGCTCCTCGCTTCGCAGATAGAGAGGTAGAGGCGACGGAGGAGAAATGGAGAGAAAAGGCAAGACTTACTTGGGGGCCGAAGGCTCAGCCGGACTCCCGCTTCGGACTCGGCAGGTGTCTGGCACCGCGGGCCCAGGCGGAAGGCGCTGGCGCAGCTCAGAGCAGGGACTCCACTTATCGAGGACTGGAAACTCCCCTTGCCGCCCGGCCCCCGCGCTGCGCTCCTTGCTGTCACCGCTCCGAGCGACGCAGGCACGCTCCCCGCTCCCTCCTAGTCCTGGTGGGTCTCTCTGCTCTCCTCTCCGGGTTCGCCCGCTCCCTCACAGACCACACCCTGTCACCTCAGCAGCCCTCCACTCCTTCCTCTTTGACACTTCCACCGGTTACTCCGCCGTCTGCGTCCCCCCCCCCCACTCAGCCCACGTGCTCCTGCCGCTCCCTCGGCTCTAACTTCCCCTGCCGGGAGCCCCCACCTCCGCTCTGAAAACCATTTGGTCTCTGAGCAGGGGAAAGGTCCTGGGGTCTTCGCTCACGTCTCCCCAGGCCCTTGGGTGCGCAGGACCTTGCTTTGATTTTGTCATTGCGATGGTTTAGATATATTGTGTACTACATATTAAGATGTATTTTTTTAAATGAGCTACATATCACTTTTAATATTACAGAAATCTATTCCCAGGTGTTAATCATCTAATCGCTGTTCATTGGCCTTAGGAGTTAGACTGTCAACCCAGCTTTCTCCATATGCAAAAAGGCCCACAAAGTTCCAGAACACCCTCTTTAGCCCAGTCCAAGCCAAACGTGCCATTTTCTGATGAGCCCCCTTCTTCACTGTTGTTGTTATGGACATATTTTTATATTTACTTTTCCCTGTTTCTGCAGACAATGAGAAGTTCCTTTCTAAGGGCTTCCGTCAGCATTCCGTTCATAGTTTCATGATAATACCTATCACTCATGTGGCTTTTCCTCTTTGGATTACTTTCTCTGCTACTGGTCCTTAAGTTTCTCTAGGCAGAACTTTTGGTCTGTAAGTTTCTCCAGGCAGAAATATTTCATACTCATATTCATAACTTTTTCAAGAGCTCGTAGTGTGGTCCTGGGCATACAATACGTATTCAAACAATGTTCAAGGAGTGAATGTCCCTTAAATATGAGGCCAGCTTTGGTGGTTTTATGTGGTATTTAAAGGAAGGAAGACTTCAATTTGTATGCTTGGCCTGTATCCCACATAATTGGTCCTGTGGAAAACAAAGCATTTTGGAATTAGCTGGATGATTGCTCATACGTTCCTTTAATCCTTGAAACAAGTCTTCCTTGTAAATATTACCCACTTTTTCTAAGATGATACTCAGGTTAGTAACTTGGTGGTCACTAAATGTGAAGGCCCCTAAGCCTTACAGATCTCATGGTTCTTCACACCAGCCCAAGCTGCATCAGGCTGGCGTTAATGCAATACTTGACTGCCCAGCTACCCAGCCACATGCAAAACCTACCTACCAGTACCACAGAGAGCTTACCCAACCATCTTTCTTCCAAAAATAACATTTATTTTTTCCTCCCTCTTTCTCTTCTCTTGCTTGACTCCCTTAAGTCAGAGTTCTAAAAAACAAAAACAAACACCTCTCAAAGCTCAGACCTCTTGTTAAACTTACAGTCTTAACTCCTAAACTTAAAATTACTTATATGCACATATCTTGCCTTGGCTATCCCTGTGTCTCACACAGGGCTTCATATCTCTTTGGTTTCTCCGTTCAAATAAATAGTAGTTAACATTTGTTAAGTTAGATAGACCAAAGATCAGCTAACAGCAAGCCATTAGTCCAAGCATTAACACATAATAGCTCATTTAATCCTCAACATCCTTATGAGATAGAGCCTATTTTATAGATGCAGAACAGAGACATAGAGGTATATCACATAGTCAGTAATTAGTGGAGCAGAAATTTAATCCCTGGCAATCTGCTTCAGAGGCTGCTCTCTCGACCACCATGCTTTAAATGGCCTACCATAATACCTGGCACCTGATATATGTTAATGAGCATTTTAAAAATGATGAATATTTACCCATCCACACTTAGCATCATAGCAGGAAAAAGAGACAGTAATGAAATGGGTAGAACTTCAGGTTATTGAGAACATATAATTAACCCCAGTACCACAAGAACTGCTTTCTGTGGTGGGACTATGGACCCTGCCTGTGGCCTATATTTGAAACGTAAGAGGGACATGGTCCATGCTCATGACATCAGGTGTGCATGTCAGATCACTAAGCCTTCACGTTTGGATTCTAGGACCCTCCTTCACAATCACTGAAAGGATCTCCAGCTAAACTGATTCCACCAACAAGCCAATTTGTGTTCTTCAGGGACCCAGAAGTGAGCAATGTCAGTTCCTGTGGCAGGTTGAATAATGGCCCCCACAGATGCCCATGTTCTAATCCCCTAGACACTCTGTTACTTTATATGGAAGAAAATGGATTTTGCAGATAGTAATGAAATTAAGAATCCTGAAGGGGAGATTATCCTGGATTATCAGGGTGTGCCTTAAGTGCAGTCGTAGGTGCTTTTAAGTAGGAGGCAGAAGGAAATTTGAGACACAGAAGAGAAAAAGGGAATGTGACCACAGAGACAAAGATTGGAGTGATGCAGTCACAAGCCAATGAATGGCAGTAGCCACCAGAAGCTGGAAGACGCAAGAAAGGAATTCTCTCCAAGAGCATCTCAAGGAAGCACAGTCCTGCTTGCATATTGATTTCTGTCCAGTGAAAGTGATTTTAGACTTCTGGCCTCCAGAACTGTACAGAAATAAGTGTATATTGTTTTAAATCACCAAGCTTGTGGTAATTTGTTACAACAGCCAAAGGAAATGAAAATACAGTTCCCAAATCTGGAAGATGACTTTCAATATCTGGGGATGAAATAAAAAGATATTTCAAGCAGTTGGTCAATTTTCTCTTCTGTGGCCAGTGAAGCCAATCATTTGTGGGGAGGGAAGGAGGAGGAGAGAGGAACATTTAGCTCTCAGTATATTATATAAAAGCCTTCCAATCTAGACTTTGCCATTATATCCAATAATAAATACATACAATAACTGGGATACACTTACATGATTTAAAGTAGACTTGAAAATTTAAATTTGTTGCTCACTACCCAACCATATTGCCTAAAGTACATGATAGTTTACAGCCTTTTAAATTTACTAATATTTTATTTAGGATTTTAGCATCATCGTATAATAGTGCCAGAACTACCTAATGCTAGTAAGTAAGAAGGAGGCATTACTAATCAATAAACATAAAGTTTCAGTTAAGTGAGATGGGCAAGCACCAGAGATCTGCTGTACAGCTTCGTACCTATAAGCAACAATAATGTATTATGCACTTAAAAATTTAAGAAGGTATGATCTCTTTTAAGTATTCTTACCACAGTAAAATAAAATATAAAAAATCATTATCTGGTTTAATTTTAAATATGTATGCCATAATTATCTAGTGAACATTTATTTGCATTATTCATTATAATTAAAAGTGTCGATTTGTAAAATGAAAAAAATATATAAATTTTTCCAGAGTGTAATTCAGGCTCTCTTGACCTCTGAGATGTTCTAGTATGTTAAATTAAGAACCTCGATAAAGGTATTATATTTCTTTTTAACTTGGACCACCAGATAAAACATAGGACATCCAGTTAAATACAAATTACAGATAAACAGCTAATAATGTTTTAGAATGAGTCCATGTGCCTTGCAATATTCAGACAATAAATTGCCTCTATTTTGCAACCTGTTATTAACCATGCAATCACTGGGATTTGGGAACATACCTATACTAAGGAGTTATTCATTATTTATCTGAAATTTAAGTTTAAGTACGCACTTTGTATTTTTATTTGATATACTGACAACCCTCTTTTTGATTTTCCAAATACTCGTGCATTTCCCATTTTATCCCTTCTCCCCAAGCCTTCAGTGGGACTAATGTATGTTCACTTCAAGCAGGGCTGAAACGAGATTTAACCCCTCACTACTGGCCTAGGGCTGGTGGTGCCTTGCTTACATAGCAGAAAAGAGGGTGTGATGTGACTTCTCTAAGATGTATTCACAGAGTCTAAATCTATTCTGCCCGTGAGGGATTTTCCATTAGGTTTTACCAAATGTTCAGCATGCCACTATTTAACATACGAACAGTAGATCCGATTAGGATGGAAATGTATTTTTCCTTTTGAACTACTTTAACCCCATTCACAGTTCTTTGGATTTAGTACAATAGTTCTGGCCAGCAGTGAGTAAATATTTCTGTCCCTTTGTACCCTTTCCCCCATAACTGTTGGCAGCAAGATGTATAGTAAGTGTACAAAAGGGCAAAGGCAGAGATAATAATAATGTATGTGGCCTATATCGGAAATATGAGAGGGACAAAGTCAAGTAAATCAGTAAGTTATTTGAGACTTAGTTTCCTCTTCTGTAGAAATAGACCATAAACCTTGTAAAATGTTCAGCATAGGGTACTCAATCACTATATGGCAACTATTTGGGGGGCCTTACCTGCTATGATTCCATGCAGTGCTTTATCCCCCCAGGCATGCCTACTATGAGGATTTACACATAAGTGCTCAAAACATATTAGTTAAGTGAATGAATGAATGGATATAAGGTAATTTATATGAAAGTGCTATAAAATTCACAAAGTATAGTAGAATTTTAAGAGGTAGTACTAATAGGAATAATTAATAAGTAATAATGGGCGACACCACTGAGTCTTTGATTCTGGCTCGGCTTTGGAGAACTGCTCTGCAAGAAATGTTTGATTCTTTGTATTTTTTATCCAAAAATTCAATCGAGAGAGACACTGTCTACAGAATAGCAACATCTATTGATCAGTGGAAAATGTTTCATTCTTCCTGTTTTGCTCAGTAAAAATTCCCATTCGTCCTTCAAATACTTTTTCGTATATCTCTTTCACGATACCTATGTCAATTAAATTAGTCTTGGCCACATTTCATAGAGACCCCCACTCTTCCTGGCACAAGTGGCTCTTCTTTGTCTCCTATATCAGCAGTGCAGAGTTCAGCTGGCCACAGCTAATGTGGTGTCACCACAGTCATTAATGCAAGGTGATACGAGCTTCAACACCCTGCACTGGTTTTAACCCACGATGGCTGTTGCGACTCCAGGAATCACGACTTTAGGAACTGGAAATAGAAGGTAATGGATAAAAAGTGAGCTTCTCCAGCTGAATCAGTCTCCTTTAAAGAGCCTCGTTCTATTCAATGAATCTCACCTACTCTATATGCAAGGAGAGGCTAGGAATTGTCTTTTAGCAGGATACATTGCTGAATGAATACAATTGGGGTCTATTACTAAGGAGAACAATTAGAAAGGATATTAGCCAAATAACCAGTGGTGTTTGCCATAGACCTCTTCACTTTTCCTTTCATCTTCATCTTCTGAGTCCTGGTTTGTTATCCATTGGCAACTCCTTGAAGGTTCTGTAACCTGCATAATTTTCTCCTCTTTTCCTTTGCATATGTTTAGCTATTTCACAAATCCACTACCTACTCTCTATGTTGTCATTCCATCTTTCTCATGTTTGGCTTACTTAATCATCTTATAGCTCTTCACATATTTTATTTTTATTCAGTTCTAAACTGCTTATACTATCTACTGTTTTCTCTAAATCTATCCAAATCTTGCTCTTTGACCCTACAGTGATTGACTTTATACATTTTCCCACATTTAATCCAGAGGCTTTCAGGGTCTTTGATCCTTTGTGATCTGAGAAAGATTAGCTTGTGATATGTCTGGCATTTGCTTCAAAACAATCCAGTGCTGGAGAGAGAGAAAAGTCAGTGGTGTACAAGTGAAACAATGTTAATTATGTGTTGAAATTTTTGAAACTGGGTGATGGATAGGTGGGGCTTCATTATATCATTAATTCTGATCTCGTGTGTGCTTTACATTTTAAACAATAAAAAGCAAAGAAAGACATGATTGGCTTGAATCTTTGTTTTGCAATCTGCTGAAGTATAAAGTCCTCCCCAAAATTTTTCAGAAAACTCTGAGAGGATTACCTTGTCTTTGTCACTTCTACTTCTGGGATCTTTCACATGAATACCACTCTTCCAGACATTTTTCCATACATGACTTTCAGCTATTGAGCAAATTACACACACACACACGCACACACACACACACACACACACACACTCCTTTCACACAAAGTCATTTGAATAAGGTAGTCTTTATTAAGACCTATTGGCCATATTTAGTGCTCACATCACATGTTACCTAGCAATATAGAAGACTTCTTCATTCTTTCAGCTATGTGTGGCCTTTTCATTTAATTCTCTCCATGAGATGTAAGCAGAAGTTTGGTACAGTCTTTTTCTCCCTCTACACCTTTTCTTTGATTCCTGCTGATTGGAATACAGACCTGAATTCCAGAGCCTGACCAGCCATCGCAGACCGTGAAGCAATACCATTTGATGGTAGAGCATCAACATAGAAGGAACTTGGGTACCAGAAAATCACAGGAAGACCTTAGCAGCCCCAGACTGTCTTACTTTGGTTTTCCTTAAAAACCACAAGGAAAATAAACATATATCATTTAAGCCACTGACATTATGTTGTTTTTTTTTTCTATTACATGCTGTCAGACTTAATCCAACTTGATATACTTACTAAGGATTTTTTTTTTTTTTCCTAAACAAATGAAATTCCGAAGCCAGGAGAATTTCTACTGCCAGATATTAATAATTTATTTTTGTCCTTAACCTCATTTCACCTCATTCCTGTATTCATTCTCAGATCCAGTCATAGACCTCTCTTTTCTCCTTGATTTGCTATCATCCAAACCAGTATAATAAAAATCTATTGCAGAAGTAAAATCTAAGTGGCTTAAATATTTCATCAAAATGATATGTTGACTGCTTCAGTTATCAATTGTAGCTAAAAATCACTCCAAAACTTAGTAGCTGAAAACAACAATGATTTATTTTTTCTCACAATTCCATGGGTTTGCTAGGAGCAGCTCAGCAGGTCTTCTGTTCCCCATAGTGTAGCTGAGATCACTCTGGTAACTACATTCAGCTGGGAGATCTATTGTGGCTGGAATGTCCAAGATGTCCAAGATGGTCTCATTGTGTAGGCCTCCCTCTATCTGGCCTCTCATTATCCCGTTGTCCAGCCTGAGCTTCTGTGCAACATGGTGGCTCGCTTCCAAAAGAAATAAGCTGTAATGTGCAACCCTTATTAAATATCTCAATGCATTGTGCTGGCTAACTTTAAATTAGCGAAAGTAAGAAGCATGGCCAAGCCCAGTGTTAATACAGGAAATAAATTCACAAGACTGTGACTATCAATAAGTGTGGCTCACTTGGGCATATCATTGTCTTAATCACTGACTTGCTAAGTCAAAAATATAGCACATGATTTATGATGGCTGAATTTTTATTTCTCCCTGCCACCCCAAAGTAACAATGTTGAAGCTCTAACTCCCAGAGTGATGGTATTTAGAGGTGGAGCCTTTGGAAGATAATTAGGTTTAGATGAGGTCATCAGAGGGTGGTGCCCTCGTGATGGGTTTAGTGCTATTATAAGAGGAAAAGACAAGAGAGTTATTTTTTCTCTCTCTTTCCATTTGCATCCACTGAGGAAAGGCCATGTGAGCACACAGCAATATGGTGTCTGTCTGCAAGCCAGGAAGAGGGCCGTCTCCTGAAGCCTAATTTGCCAGTACCTTGATCTTGGACTTCCCAGCCTCCAGAACCATGAGAAATAAATATCTGTTGTTTAAGCCACCCGGTCTATGGTATTCTATTATAGCAGCCTGAGCAGATTAAGGCACTATCTGAATTGCATTTTTGCTCCATCTCCTCCTGATGTTCCCCAGCAGTCAATGCATAAAGAAGCAATTTTATTTAGCTGGGGAGTATTCTTTCAAATAGAGAATGTTATTTAAAGATGGAATCTCATTTTTTTTTCACATTTTTGTCATATTCACTTTTCTATTTCAGGTTTCGTATTTGTCACTAGCTAGCATATTCCCATAGTTGAGTTAAAAGCAGATAGTGGTCTAAAAGAAGAAAAATATTCATCAGTTTTATTACAGATAAAACAGAGTTTCTCTGAGGTCAACCTGCCCACTTCCTGTTACTCACAGAAATAGAAAATGGCTGATAGAGAATAATAATATTAGATGTAATATTTATTGATGTAGACACCTTGGTGCATGCTTTACAAGGATTATCTAATCCTCATGTGAATGAAAAGGTGTTTTTATTATCCTAATGTTATAAATAGGGAAACTGAGGCACAAGAAGGTTTAGCAATTTACCCAGAGTCGTGGATTTAGTAAGTGGTATTTTGAATCAGTATTTGAAACTAGTTCTAACTAGTTAGTTAGAACTAGTATTTGAAAGAGTTAGGAAGCCTTCACACTGGGAGAATGAGATTATGGCTGGGGCTGCATAGTTTGGAACCTGATTATTCTCTATTTTACATATTTAAGCTTTGCCTCTTCAATTATTTCCAATTAGAAAAAAGTTAAAGCAACATTTTCTGCAGATTTCTTACATATAACTGTGTGATTTGAAATTTATAAAACACTCTAAATATTCAATATGTAAGAACTGCCCTACCTTTGTGTTACTCCACAGTCCAAGAAGTGTCCTTGTGGTGTACAATGGTTGCACATGTGACTGGACGCTTTGTCCACTGAAGCTAGGCTGGAACAGGACTGTCCCTGGAGGGTGGTAGGAAAGAGGCTGTGTCCACCTCAAGTCAGTTAAATCTTCAGATATGACTCTGCCTCCCTGAAAGTTGAAATCCATTCTTCTTGCAATGAATGCAGGAGATGTATAAAAATACTCTGGTTGCTAGTTGAGTTTGTGTGGAATCATCCCCTCATTTCAGCACCACTAGAGAAGCCTGAAGGGTACACATGAGGCACCTTTAGCATTTATAATGACATCTATTTCAGTTTATATCACCATGCTAAGGATGCAATAGACTCAAATCAATTGTTTTAGGTAGTTAATGGAGCCCAAAATGCATTGTAATATAATTTATTTTGCAGAAAGATCACAAAATAGTTCACAGGTAATTATGTTTGATGTGGAAAAACACGAACTCCGAATGTGAAAATTTGTTCTGTAGGCTGCATTTAGAAAAGTGGTGGGCAGGGCTCAGATCGTTTATAAAGACTAGGGAAATCAAAATTTCATAAATAAGATCTATTGTTTTATTAAATGAGCCCTGAGGAACATTTTTAAAGAATTCAAAAGTGAGAGGGGATTCCTGTAGGTAATTAGATTCCTGCTGTCTTTGGCCTAAAACTTAACTAAATATACTTAATTAGATCACATATATGAATTACGTTAACATATTTAATATGTATTTAACTCTTGTATAAAATTTTGGTTACCTATGCAAAGCGACATGCACTAAATTATATGCCCTTCCCCTTCTCTGTCATCTCCTACTGGTATTCTTTCTTGTGCTCCCTGCCCAAGCCACAATAGCATCCTTGCTGTCCCTCAAATACATGAGGACCACTCCTGATTTAAGAGATTTTCTGGCCAGGCGTGATGGCTCACGCCTGTAATCCCAGCACTTTGGGAGGCTGAAGTGGGCGGATCACAAGGTCAGGAGATCGAGACCATCCTGGCCAACATGGTGAAACCCCATCTCTACTAAAATACAAAAAATTAGGTGGGCATGGTGGCGAGCACCTGTAGTCCCAGCTACTTGGGAGGCTAAGGCAGGGGAATCGCTTGAACCCAGGAGGCGGAGGTTGCAGTGAGCCAAGATCACGCCACTGCACTCCAGTCTGGTGACAGAGCAAGACTCCGTCTAAAAAAAGAGTTTTTTCCTTGCTGATCCCAGTTCCTGGAACATCTTTCCCCAGCTATATGCATGGCTAACTCTCTTACCTCTCTCAAATATTTGCTTCAATGTCACCTTCTCTATAAGGCACTTTTAAAATTGTACCCCATCATCATTCTCAGGGTTCCCAATATTTCTCATCTGCTTTTCCATTTGTATAACAAAAATCACCTTCTAATATACAACATAAATTACTGTCACCTTAATTGTAATCTCCATCTCTGCCCTCTTCAACTAGAAACTCTTATAAGGGCCTGAAACCTTTTTTTCTGTTTTGTTAACTGATGTATCTCAAAAGCCTATTACATTGCCTAGTACATAGAAGACACTCAATACATATTTGTTGAATAAATTAATATAGCTGTCAATTGTGCAACATCTATTCTTAAATAATTCTTCAATGACTACATTGATGTTCAGCTTTTGCATTGTTATGTAGTTATAAGAGAGTATCATGTCTAATGAGAAGTGAATGGTGAGTTGTATTAAAAAAATAGAGGAAGAGTCTACACTGAAAGAAAATGTTGTTCTGAGCTAATGTACGTAGGAAACATATGCTTAATGCCACAGATCTAGTTCAAGATCTCCTAATAGTCCTAAAACTTGTCAGAGTTGGGAAAGGGATTGGGCTAAGAATGAGCAGTATGACAGAATAAATTTTTATTTTCTTTCCTTTAAATTTAACTCCTATTTGAAAATCCCAACTTATTAAATTATTACTCAGAGGATTTTTTTAAAATATGGATCTACTAAGAATTGTATGTTTTTAAGTTTTAGTTGGCAATAATTTTCCTCATTCTAAGACACAAATTTTTTCCAATAGAACTCTCATATGAAAAAACTTCAGGTGATTAATGCAAACCAAAATGCTGCCATGAGAATGAGAATAATTTCTGGAGCTATTTCCAGCTTTAAAATAAATAGTTATTGAGATTGATTGACAATGTCTGCAGTGCGCACGAGAGGTAGGAACATGACATTGGTGCTTGTATTTACCACCCTGGGGCTAAGTAACCTCCAAGGTCCCTTTAAGTTGTCTCATTCTTTGTAAAATACAAAATATTAAAGTATTAGCAGAAATTCTAGGTCAGGGAAATTTGAAGTGAATATATTAAGAATCTTAACTGGTTGGAAGATAAGCATTGTAAATTAAGCATCACTGAAGACAAAATTTATATTAGAACTTCCGTGTTAATATATGGGCTTACTTGCTGTGGCTATATCTCCTCCTGCCTCATTAAAATACATCTGAAAAGTGATCAAAAGACAGGAGGGATGTGTGTGCATGCATGTGTGCATTCCTTATACTTGTTTCTTCTCTATTTCTCCAACTTGGCTGTATGTTTCATGATGACAGGAACTATGTTTGATTTTTTTCATGGCTGCCTGACATGTAATAAGGAATCATAAAATATAGTTTAAATGTGTGAGTTGAAATAAAGCTGGTGTCTTTGCAGCATGATCCTAAAGAGAATATATAACATTTTGTTGGGAAATTATGGCAAGAAAATTATAATTTTGATTATTTGTTCTTTCTAAGAATACTAATAAAGTGACAGTGATAACAAATATTTTATTAACAAACCAAATACCCATTTTCATAATAATTTGTTGCATTTTCCAGTTTTTTTACTGAAATATGTCATCCATACATTATATTTTGCCCTCTCTCAACTATGTAGAGCAGAATTTTTGTTTCAGATTAAATAACTTCTTTTTAATTAAATGCACATTTCCAAGCAATTACCTTAAAAAATAAGGTATATGTTTAAATATTTGACAAACTTAAGGACAACTTACAGTAAAACAAAAAATAAAATTTCTAGTTGACAAGGATAGAATAAAAACAAAGCAAATAAAACAAAGCCTCCAAAGTACAATATAGAAATCCAAAGTAGCTGGGAAACAAAAAAATAAAGTGTTAACAAAAATATAGAATTAAGGTTAAATATATTGACTGTGACATTTATGTGTAAGTTACAATTCTTATTAGCAAAAAAGAAAGAAAGACGTGCAAACAGAGGTCACAATAATATCAAAAAGGAACTCAAGGGGGGAAAGCATTAAATGGCTGAGTGGGCAATTCTACTGATAAAATCTATAATGGAAAGATAACAGTAATAAATTTTCACACACACAAAACATAGTAACACAATGTTAGAAATAATTTGACATAAAAACAATTAACAAGGAAGGGGAAAGGGTGAATAGGTGAAATACAGAGGATTCTTAGGCTAGTGAAAATATTCTATATGATACTCTAATGATGGATACATTTGTCCACACCCATAGAATGTACAATGTCAAGAGTGAAACCTAAGATAAAAACTATGGATTTTAGGGGATTACGACATGTCAGTGTTCATCAACTATATAAATATACCCTCTGAGGAGGGATGTTAATAATGAGAAAGGCATGCATTTGTTGGGGAACACGATATAGAGAATATCTCTGGACTTTCCTCTCAATTCTGCTGTGAACTTAAAACTGTCCTAAAAGAAATATTTGAAAAGTACTGAAAGGAACAGAAGTCAGCTTTAAAAAAAGCAATTATAGTGAGATGCCTTAGCTTAATACTATGTCTATGACAAATCAAGAAATGAAGTAAATAAGCATAAATATTTGTGAATGATATAAATTTATACCCAAATAGGAAAAATATTTTTTGTCAAATGCCTGTGGAATAATTGTAAATTTAATCATATACAAAACCATGCAATAACCCTGAACTTAAAATAAAATAAAAACTGGATGGGCCCATTTACATCCTTTGTTCAAGAATTTAAAAACTAAAAATTAACTAAGAATTCATTAAGTAACAGTTTTTAAAAGAAAATGAAAATAAATTAAAATGTCTTTAGAACATAATTAAATGGAGAATGTATATGTCAAAATTTCTGGGATCTTCTAAATTACATATCAAAAGTAAATGTAAATCCTTCGGGACTATTATTTAAGAAAGATAAAATGAATAGCATAAACATTTTTTAAAAGAAGTCAGCAAGGTTTAAAGAAGGCAACCCAAGCAGGAAAAAGGAGTGAATTGTGTGTAAACTGGAAACAAAAAATAATAGTGTGAATAGATAGAGATTTGTAAGAACTTTTTTCATGGACACCTCTGTGAAACATAATTATCTTAAAAAATAAATTTATAAAAATAAAGTAAATATAAAAGCTTGTATGGAAGATATTTTACTTTACATAAAAAATGAATGTATAGCTGAATAAAATATATAAGGTTATCCTAATTTTGTGTAAAATATAAATCAGAGTAGAACATATTGAAATGTTTATTATATATGTACCTATAAAATATCTTGGTCAAGAAAGTTTTACAAGTAAGTTTTTCTTAGTTTGCAAAAAACATATAATCATAGTGTTATATATGAAATATTTCAGAGCTTAAAAAATACCTGAAAAACAAACCAAACTATTTTGTTAAGCTACCTTCATAGTGAAACACAAAAAATCCAAGAGAACACGAGTATACAGCAATCCCAGTGATAATAAAGATTCAAAGTTTAAAAATAACATATGAAGAACCCATACTTAGGAGCACACTTAACCCAAATTACATAGGACTCCTCCCCAGGAATGCAAGGATAGCTTAAAATTTGGAAAGATATAATGGCTTTCAATACAACCATGTTGAGATTACATGGGTGCATGTAATGCAACCCAAACCACATTCTTCCATATTGTAAAGATGTTTTGGCCATTTCTAATTAATTTATACTTTAAAACAATTTCAGTAAACCCAAATGGATTTTTTGGCAATAGAAAAAATAATAATTCTGTAAGTCTTTGATGAAAGTGAACAGATAAGTGTAGCTATGAACATTAACAAAGAATTTATTCTAGTTCATATTTTAGGGTCTTACAGAATCACAATAATTAAAGTATTATTTTCTATGTATCAGAACTGGAAATTAGATAAATGGAGTAGAACAGATAGCATCAAAATAGATGCTAATGCTTGTAAATCTTAACAAATGTTAGGGAGTATCACAATGCAATGTAAAAGAGACTTAGTGAGATTTTAAAATGTTTAATTGTATAACAAATTAGGAGGAAATATAAGTGAATATCAACAAAGGGCTGGATATGTAAGGGTCTTCTAAACAACAACAGATTCTAAAGCAGATGAGATCACACAGCAGAAGACCTACTGAATTGTCTAATCATTTTAAGCATTTTAAAACCAGTGAATAAAGACTGGGCATATTAAAAGGCAAAGTTGGAAAAAAATTTACACCCAATATGACAAAGGTTAATATCCTTACTTTCTAAGTAAATGTTATAAATTATTAAGAAAAGTCATAAAACCTCATTGGAAAAATATCAAAAAACATTTGAAAATATGCCCAACCTCACTGAAAACACAAAAATGGAAATTATACACAGAAGCCATATATCACTAATAAATTTGATAGGGACTTTAAAAATTATAATGCCCAGTGCTGGTAAGGGATGTGATAAAATATATATTTTCTTACACTATAGTTACAAAATTAAATTAGTTCAGGTTGTAAAACTTCATGCATACATGAAATAGCTATAAAAAGCACAGAAAAAAATAGAAATACAACAATGTACAATAAAACTCATCTTTTGGCTGTGGGAATATATAGATTTATTATTTTTGTCTTTATAATTTTCTGTATTGTTTAAAAAGTTGCACAAAGATAATTCTAAAATTAAAATAAAATAGATATTAAAATATATTACTTATATATTGGCAAATAGAAAAGGTAGCTTAAATAAATTTATCTACCACAGTATCTCAAATGTATCACCAAAAAGTTACTGAAAAAAATGATGGAAAGTAGCACTGAAAATTTAAAAAACGATTTCTTTTGAATCATTTAAGTAAGTGAAAATTTTTCTCTTTTATCCTTTGTATACCCTGTTCTGTGAGCACATATTACTTTCATAATCAGAAAAAGTAAGTTTAAGCTTGAAACATCAATAGAAATACAATTGATTCACTTGTAATGTTGTGGTTTATAAATTTGAGGGTGGTTTTTGGCATAATTTGAGATGTGTCTATTTACAGCTTTTTTTTTTTCTGTTAAGACTAGCAAGAACTTAGTATTATGCAAGCATGAATAGCATTTAAGAACCTTGATTTAATAGACATCACTTACCTGTACAATAAAACAGTAATCTAATAATGTTCTAATTAAATTTAATGTTCAAATAAAGTAACATAATAATTCTATGCATATTTTTCTTTATCCAATAAAGAGATTGCATTTTTTGTCAGTCTATTTGGGTAAGTCCATGTAAATTTCCCAAACCAGTTCTATTGGGTTTGATATGGAATCAGTCTGCTCTTCAATGGATAGCACTGGGAAATTTTCAGGATTGAAAAAAAACCATGAATCACTGCAGTAAGCATTTATATGATTGTGATGCCATAAAGCTAAATGATAACACTATAATGGGGTGGGTATGTGCAACAGCAGAATGAACATTAAAACTTTACTACCTTTATTTGTGGGGCTTCTCTGCCTCCACTCCACTGGATTCTGTTAATGTCTTATCACTGGATTGTTACCACCAAATATAATTATGATGAAAAACCAAGGGCTCAGATTATGATGATGTGAAAGTACTAATAATACAAAACAACCTAGCTAGATGCTTTACAAAACTTGCCTCTTTCAAAACTCTCTCACAAACCCAATCCAAAACTAAAAATTCCTAACCATAACTCCAAGATTATAAATCCTGCTTCACAACTGCTAACATTCATCTGTCAGAACTCACCAACTTTAAGACACTGCCAGCACCAAGAAGCTTTCTTTCTAAACAATTGTTCAAACTTCTTTTCCCCCAATAAATCTTAACCTTTAGTTTGTTTTTAAATGTTCTGTTAGTTGTCACAGACTTGAATTTATGCCTACCAAATGCCAAGTCTTATGCTTAGGATACAGAAAGGAACAAGATATAGCCCCTGACCCCAAGGAACTCACAATGGGATGGAGGGCCATAATAAGCCATCAGAAGACTGTGTGTGGCAGGAGCACTAGCACAGGTGTGTTCACAGAGAATAACTTAACAGCACTTGTCCTGAGTCTACCATTAAATGCTGGCACAATGTCTGGCCCATGGTAAGTTCCGTACCCTAGACCATGAATTTGTTTTACAAAGATCAGCTCTTCCAGGAAGTCTTCCTTGCTTAATTCAATTTCTATTCTAATTACCTTTTATTTAAAACAAAAAACAAAAAACCTTTCATTGTTTTTTCCAAGTAATTAGATTTTTTCCCCCAACTTTTATTTCAGGTTCAGGGAGGACCTGTGCACGTTTATTACATGGGCAGATTGCACATTGCTGGGGTTTTGTATAAAAATGATTTCATCTCCCAGGTAGTGAGCATAGTACCCAATAGGTAGTTTTTCCATGCTCATCGTCCTTCTAACTTCCCTCATCATATAAGCTCTGGTGTCTATTGTTCTCATCTGTATTAGTTCATACTCATGCTACTAATAAAGACGTACCAAAGACTGGGCAATTTATAAAGGAAAGAGGTTTAATTGATTCACAGTTCAGCATGGCTGAGAAGGCCCCAGGAAACCTACAATCATGGCAGAAGAAGAAGTAAACACGTCCTTCGTCATATGGTGGCAGTAAGGAGAAGTGCCAAGCAAAAGAGGGGAAGCCCCTTATAAAACCATCAGATCTTGTGACAACTCACTCACTATCACAGGAACAGCATGAGGGTAACTCCCCCTATGATTAAATTACCTCCCATCAGGTTCTTCCCACGACATGTGAAGATTATGGGAACTACAATTCAAGATGGCCTGCTGCCATGTAAGACATGCCTCTTCCCTCCCCTTTCACCATGATTGTAAGTTTCCTGATGCATCCCCAGCCATGTGGAACTGTGAGTCAATTAAACCTCTTCTCTTTGTAAATTATCCAGTCTCATGTATGTCTTTATAGCACTGTGAAAATGGACTAATACAGAAGATAAGTAGGTATTAACTTTGGAGAAAATTGTTATCCCTTTTTCATCAATAGATGTGGATTTTTTTTACATCTTATCTAAAATATTTGGCTTATTTGGAGTCATGTAGTTTTTCTCTTTTCTATTTCTGCTAAAAGTTTAGTGTTTTAGCTGTTATATTTAGGTTTATGGTTCATTTCTAATTAAATTTTATGTGCAAAGTGATGTTGGGTTGAGGTTGTTTTAGCATATTTGTTGAAAATTATTTGTCCCTCATTGAATTGAGTTGATTCTTTTGTCAAAAATTGTTTGAACACATTTATGGGTCTACTTATAGAATCCCTACACTCTTTCATTGATCTGTTGGTTTACCTTTATTTCAATATAATGCTATCATGATTATTGTAGCTTTATAGGAAGCGTTAAAATCAGGTAGTGTCCATCCTCCAAATTTCTTCTATTCCAAAATGGGTTTGACTATTCTAGATCCTTTACAAATTTTACAAATAGAGTCAAAGGAGACCATTTTGAAACTTTAACATTTAATGACTACCCTGTTGGATTTTGAACTTGGATGGGGCCTCTGGCCCTTTTATTTTGGCCAATTTCTCCCATTTGGAATGGGAGCATTTATCCAATGCCTGTACCCCCATTGTAACTTGGAAGTAACTAACTTGCTTTTGATTTTTCTGTATAAATTTTAGAATGATGTCATCAATTTTGATAAAAAATGCTTGCTGGAATTTTGATTAAAATTTCACTGAATATATTGATCAATTTGGGGAGAATGAACATTTTAACAGTTTTGAGTCTTACAATTCTTGAAAATGGCTTTTCTTTCTTTATATTTATATATTATTTTAATGTCTTTCAATAATACTCTTTAGTTTTAAATATAGAGTCCTTGTTCTTGCTGTACTAAATTTATTCCTAAATATTTAAATTTGTGATGCTATTATAAATGTGTTTTTTATTTTTTGAGATGGAGTCTCGCATTCACCCAGGCTGGAGTGCAGTGGTGCAATCTCAGCTGACTGTAACCTCCACCTCCTAGGCTCAAGAGATTCTCCTGCCTCAACCACCCGAGTAGCTGGGATTACAGGTGCCCACCACCACACCCAGCTAAGTGTTTGTATTTTAGGTAGAGACAGCGTTTCTCCATGTTGGCCAGGCTGGTCTCGAACTCCTGATCATGTGATTCGCCCACCTCGGCCTCCCAACATGCTGGGATAACAGGCATGAGAATGTCTTTTTAAAGTTTTAGTTTCCAGTTGTTTGTCGCTAATATGTAGAAACATAAGAATGCAACTGACTTTAAATATCAACTTTGTATTCTACTATCTGGCTGAATTTACTTACTTTGCTGGAAGGATTTTTAAAAATACCACTTAGGATTTTCTATGTAGACATTCATATAATTTATGGATAAAGAACATTTTACTTTGATCTGTTGTACTTTTTTCCTTGCTTCACTGCACTGGCTAAGAACTGTGGTACAATATCATTAGAAGTTTTAAGAGGAGACATCTTTGTCTCCTTTCCCAGCGTTAAGGGGCAAACATTCAATCTTTTGCCATTAAGTATGTTAGCTTTAGATATTGAAAATACACACATGCTCATATATGTGCATTTTTAATGTTATGGAAAACATAGAGTTTTGGCCAGTAAACGGTTTGTATATTTGAACTCGTATTAATATAATAGAATATTAATTTTAAGATAATAACATATTTAAGCTCAAATATTAAACTTTAACAAACTCAGTCATTAAGCCTAGTGTCATGAGAAGTGTGGTAGTAAGAGTATCTGGAAAAGGTCATTCCCCAAACTTTTTTGTTATTTTTATAGAAAAAAAAAAAAAAGCACTGGTTCACTAAAAGTTTAAATAGGGAAGAGTAACAATTGATAAAGACACAGACTTACAATGCTATAATCGCAGGAAATACTACTATTCTAATGTCCTTGGTTAGCTTATCTTCAAAATACAGGTGCCATTTATGAGATTTGGGGGCATTATATGCCCCTTAGGAGATTTTCACCATCTCATTTGCTCCAAACAAGGTCAAGATTCTGACATTCCTATGCTCATGTTGCCTGTGCCCCAATCCCCATGCGTTACCAGGAATGTTTGGTGTCAGTTGTCACACACAGTGCCAGTGGCCCCATTCCTGCCCCCTATGGATTCAGGGGCCCATATCTCCTTTATGAGTTTCATGTGTCACCTCTCCACCAGTCGCAGATCTGGGTTGTTCTGATTTGGCCCCATGAGAGCTCTCTAAGTGATTCCTTTTTCTTTCTGCCTTTCAATTTGTTTATCTATAAGGAAGGGGAGGTGTGCTGGGTGGAAGTTAACCTCACACGATTTACCAAAACCACAGTAGAAATACAAAGTCATGTCTCATAAATAATTGGTTTTAAGTTCTGAATATGTAGAACTTTAAAGACAAAGCAGGAGAAAAATGAGTCCTACTGAAGAGTCAGAAGTGTGTCAGGAATAGCTCCATTACGGGGAAATCCTGACACATCCAGGGAGTTGGCAAGCTCAGGTACTAGTTTTCTATTTGAGAACAAAGAACCTAAATCTTTGTATAAAGTTAAGAATCCCTTTGTTCACAAAATAATCACATTCTATTTTATCTGTTTTATAAATTTGGATTTTTGCAGTCTGGATCTAGTTAAAGTTAAGCATACCCGTGGTAAAAACAAAAGAATATTGCTTTGTCCCATAGCACTTTTAAGCCCGTTGTTTCGTAGGATCAAAATGCAGGGCGGCATAAAAATGTATTCCGTGTATGTAGAAACTGTTAATGTGTGCTGGAGAGATTGGCTCCTTTCCAGGCTCATCTCCTGCAAAGCTAATCTCTCATCCCCACCAGTCCCCAACACACATCCCTGGTTTGCCTTTTGTTGTAATTATACTTTAGCTACAACAAACTTCTCACCTTGCCTTGAATTGCCATCCTCTTTCATGACTGCATACTATTGCATTAGCTGTTTCTGCCACCTGGAATTTCCTTTCTCTCCTCTTCACTGATTAAATCATAACAAGTTCTTAAGATCCAATGCAAATGTATTCTCTTCTCTAAAGCCTCCCCTGAATTGCTAGCCATTATTAGAAGTCCCCAAAGCACCCATTTTTTATTACAGTATTTACAAAACAAGAGCTTGCCTCTTTCTGTTGTTATGTATGTCGACTACACTGAGCAGGGCCGTGTCTAATTTCTTTAGATTCTAAGTATTGAAGACAAAGATGCCTAGGAATTGCTGGCTGAGTGGCTAAATGAATGAATTAATGATTGAATGTGTTTTTCACTTTTTTCCTGCTGTCTTGAACTCCTTTTCCTCACTCTAAATATTTTTTCATAGCATTTAATATCTTCTAACATATAATAAAATGTTCTTGTTTACTTATCTTTATTATCAATATCCTCCTATTAAGTCAGAGTATCTGCTCTTAATATGCATTAATATTTATTTAAGGAATTGATAAATCAGTCCTGCTGCGTATTTTTCTTTCTAATCTCATGTCCTTGATTTTCATTATTTAGGAAGTGGGTTGAATTTCTGTATTATCCCATTTCCTGGTTGTTTCCCTGCAGATTTTGTACCTTTGTCTGCAATTCCACACAATCTAAATAGGATTCTTTGTAATAAGGCTTTGCAAGTTTCTGATCAATGTTTAACTATTAGTTAAACATTATCACCTTTTATCAGCCTTAACAAGTTACCTCAAATAAGTTTATCAGATAGGCCCTAGTAGAAAACATAGGAAGAGACAGCACTGATTCATTCATTCAACAGAAAACTATCTAGCGCTGCCCGTGTGCCTTTGTTTAATGTGTTGGACATGGTCACCACCCTAACAGAATATACATCTACTCCTGAGGTCCTTAATCATCTGCTGCTTGCAATAAACTTGCAAATGCTAGAATTTTTGGTAGCCTAAAAAATTTTTAAATGTTCATAATGCAATCACTGCCACAATGTAAAACTGACCCTCTATAAAAGTGCTTATGATTATCACAAAATTCATTAGCACCATGCCTCTGTTTTCTGAAAACTCTTTAATCTCTGGACTAAGCTCTATTTTATCATCAAGAGACAATGTTTTCATATGATCCAATGAGCATTCTATCTTTCCCTGCTCTCAGCTTGACTTCATTGTGCCGTGCTTACTTCTTTTTCCTCGCTCTCTCTACCCTTCACAAACTATGCAACGCAATGTTGCGTCTCTCAGAAGTCAGTGTGAGAGAAGTTTATCTATGAGAATAAATTCTACACTTTGATCAAACTTGGGGGTACACAGACAGAAAATTTCTAGTTTTGGATGATGGGCAAGTTTGCTATGAAAATAGAAAAATGAAAGTATCTTCTCAATGGAAGGATGTGTAGTTGGTTGGCTGAGATATAAGGGTCCTGTGCAGCCAGCAGGCAGCATGAAGGCCCTGAGAATGGACACTCACAAAGGAAGAAGAATGGTGATGCTGGCAAAGAAAGACACTTCTACTTCACACTTTTTCTAGGCCAGTCCATGTTCACAACCTCCTAGAATCTTTGGAGGTGATATTGACTTGTGATTATGGCTATAATTGAGTGAAGATTTTCACTCAATCTCAGGATCCAATACACTGTTAGGCCAGTGTACAGTTGTATGTGCATTGTCACATTATATTACCCTGGATGCATTCCTATGCAGTCTTCCGGGAAAAGTGCATTCTTCCCTATCAAGCCTTCTCCAGAAAAGTATGGGCCTTATTTATGGTACCTCCTTTCCTTCTTCCTCCAGATGAAGCTCTGATTCCTCCCAGCAACCTCTGCATTTTAAATCAATGGTACCATTTCTGCACAAACTATTCCTGCTTATACTCTGCTTCTTCCTAGTGACCCTTACTTGTTTCTGAGTATACATCTCACGTTAATCAAGTTCAATTTTTTTCCCTAAATTAGCATCACCTTTCATTTCTTCTCATAGCATCAACTCTCCAATTCTAGTTGACAACAGTTTTTTCTTCCAGAAATTAATAAACTTGTCAGTTAATAGATAATATAAAATATATAATTATATAAGTTTGAGGATACATGGACTGAGAAGCATTGTATATGTATAGTTAATAAGAGATATCCTTGAAATAGAAGGACTCCCAAATCTGTGAAAGTCAAACGATAAAAAATGATATAACTGAAATTCAAGCAAAAAACGGCTGATTAAGATTTTTATGTACCATATGCATTAGAAGACATGCCCCAAAATGTTCAAAGCAGGAATATTCCTGGTAGGCCAGGAAATAAGAGAATGAACAAACAAATCAGAATATGTTCATAATGAATACTCCTCATCAGAGTCACAGAATGAACGCAGCTGTATATGTCAACATGGATGAATCTCAGGAATATATTGTTTGGCAAAAAATATAAATATCCATGAGTACACAAGTAGGCTTTAATTTATATCCAAAATGGTCATGATTGATGAAAGATATACATGCGGTTAAACTGGAGATTAAAGATAAGAAGACAACTAACTCCAAATAAACAGATTTATAAGTCTCCTGAGAGTGAGGTGGGTGCAGGGAAGATGGGATGGGATAAGTGGGGAGCACCCAGGGGTTTCAAAGTGTTAGTCATGTTCCATTTCTAGAACTGAATAGGGGATTATATGGCTGCTCATTTTATTATTATTGCTTATGCCTTCAATATATTATAAATATAATTTTGCATATATTTAATAAAACAATTAAAAATCAACACACTAATAACATTGTAATGAAAAGAAATGGGAAAATATTAAGCTGTAGTCCTACTTCGTATAATGGCTGGACTAAAATTTCATATACGAATAACTTCTCAAGAAATTAATAGACCTTGGCAACTTTCTTGTGGTGTGTAAAACTTGTAAAAATTACAGATTTCCTGAAAATTGCCGTGAGACTTTCTTGCTTCATGTTCTATTAAGAATATAATAATAAAATATTAATAACACATTCATAAATGGTTAAACACACTTAATGGTGTAATTTGCTTAGGAATTCTTAGTGCAATGTATACACCCAGTGTACTTTAAGAGTCATGTAATTTATATGTGTGTTCAATTTCCTTATAAGACTCACACAAAGACGTAGAAACCCAGAAATCAACCAGGACTTGCCATCTCTCATTTTTCTTCCCTCTGCTTCCTCGGTAACATTTGCATTTATTCTCTCTTCTCTCCCATTCTCATCTTGTTTACCTTGGCTCAAACTCTCATCTTTTCTTTATTATGTTAGCTTTGCAAGTGGTTTTCCTGTCCTGTCTCTCAACCGCCATAGAATTTGTAGCCAAGCTGATCTTTCAAAACACAAATCCCACCTCAATTTGTTTAAAATTTACCTACTTTCCTAAAGAATAAAACTAAACTCAGCATGACATAAAAGTCTTAAAAATCCAGATACAGTCTATTTTTCTAGTTCCATGCACACGTCAGGCTTCAGTTTTACCAAGCTCTTTCTACTTCCTCTGATGCACTTTCTTGCTAGATGTCTGCATATTCTTCTGTGTTGGCAATTAATGGCCATTTGTACTCTCTTAATAAGACTTTATCTACTCCCTAAAACATGGCTTCACTGTTACTTTTTTTGTCCTGATCCCTTCTGACCTTATTCTATTCCCTGGTACATTGAAACACTTTTTGTCCTGCACTTCCTTAAGATGCAGGATGTGTCTCTATGACAGATTTTTTCATAACATAATTAAATCATTACTCTTTTATTAATCTCTTCTACTAAGCTTTGTGCAACTTGAGAGAAGAGACTGTAGCTTATTTCTCTTTCTATTTTTGGGTCTAAAACACTATGTAGAAAATAGTTTTATTGAATAGATAAGAGAATCAAGATGATGGAACCTATGAAAAGGGCAGATATGGATGCAGAACTTGGGCCTGAGCATTGGAGGAAGGAGATAGAACATGAGTTTCAAGCTAGAAAGTAAGAAAATAAACCAGAGGTCATAATGAAAAGTGTGTTTTCTATACTTAGGATGAAATACTTCTCATCATGTACCATTGGCCTTAATCAAATAAATACTAAAAACATTATTAAGCAATGATGGCAAGTCTGGATAATTCATGGTTAAAAGAAGAGAGACAAAAAATAAAAGGTTTTTTTGTTTAGACTTTTGGGTGTTTTTTTTGCGGGGGTGCAGTGGGGATGCTCTCATTCTTTGTCCAGGAAATGGAAAGCAAATATTTTGGGAAGAAGAAAACCAGTGCACATGGGTGCAGAAGCATTTTTGTGGGCAAACAGGATCTATGTGATGAAATGTTTGATCAAAATATTTATTTGAAATGTTGGTGCTCTGCTCCACTGAGGAAAGGTTTGTATCCTAAACATTTGCTTTTTGTCATTGTGAAACCCAGTTCAGTGAATCCAATTACCTGAGCAGTAAAGACTATCTGAAGCCAGGTATACGCTGCTGTTCCTTCCCAGAGAGTTGCTATATTGTTTAAACTTGCTTGGTCATTCCAGCATTTGTCTGGGCTTCTGGCAAATCAACTGAGCATCTGCACTTTTCTGGGGCATGAAAAATATAGGGAGCAGCTACTGACTGTTTGGTCTGTATAAATTGCTTAGCAGTCTGACCTGGCTGCCTGCTGTCTGACAGCACCATCAGCTGCTACTTAGCATGAGTTCACTCTGTGCCAGGCACTTACATACATTGATAGTCCCATCTAACTGTCACAACAATCATGCAAGGGACATTTTTAATCCTCATTTTACATAGGAGAAAACAGTCTCAAGAAAGTTCAATAACTTGTTTAAGGTCATATCACCCTGAAGCTCCAGGTCAAACCCAACTACAGAGGTGAATTTCTATGAAGTTGATAAAGCTTAAGCTTCTGGGATCCTCAATTGCGTAGCCTGTAGTCATAATTTTGTATTCTTTTTCTTAAAGAAGACCCCAGAAGTAATATACTCTTCAGGCTCCACAAACTTCGATCTACCCCGTAAAACTCATTTATGGCAGAACCAGAATTTAAATTCAAAATTTGCCAAACTCAAAATTCTTGGCTTTCTAAAATTATTCCTCAAAACTGTCATTTGGACCTCACAGCTGAAAAGTGCTCTATGCATCTTTGGTAAACGAATGAATGAAAGAATGAGTGAACATATGAATGAATGGATAACAGATTTGAGAAAATCAATGAGAAAAGTTACACTCTTACACACACTTTTAAGAATCTGATTATCTACGTTGTTATACAAGTCATGACCACCTGAACTTTTATTCATATTGTGAGGTTCTGTGTTCTCTCTGGAGATTAGTGCACTTATTTAACAGTGTAACATCTGTTACCAGGGGCAGGGATTAGAGACAGGACCTTCTCAAATATCCCAGGCCTACCAGGATTTAAAGGTGGCCCCAGAGTTTGACTTGCTAAAATTATCATCTAAACTTGAGTATCCCAGGATGGCTTTATCATAATTGTGTTTGTTCCTATTGTGTTATAAGGGGGTTGTCCTGGCTGTTTTTACCTTATTAGACTGTCTAGAGACCTACTTATCTCCTGCCTCATTACTCTTAACTAATTGAATTCTTGGGATAAAGCTTCACCTAAAACAAACTCTGGGCGTATTTCTTATCCAGTTAATTACTTTCCTGCTCATTGGTATAATTGCATGTTTTGCATGTTCTAGAGAAAGGACACCCAAATCAATAGTAAGGAGACTGGAGAGACAGGGGGACAGGTTGGGCATGAAATGCTTTATCTTATATGTAACCCATAAGCATGCAGCCCATTGCAGAAGTGAAACTCCATGCAGAAGATCCTGAAGGGGCACACAGCCACTTCTCCTACAATGCATCCTCCCAATATTGCAAAAGGACACTGTAGTAAAGCAACATCCTATAAAACATATAGCCACAAATGGTAGAGTTGGAACTTAAAGTACAGTCAATTCCATGCCTTTGATTTCTACAAAAAATTGGCAGTGAAAATTTTGTCATTATTTAAAAAAACTTTATCTATTTTTATTCTTTGATGTTAAATGACAATTACGTATACATAGTACACTTATAAAATACAGAAAAGCACAAAGAGAAAAATAAAAATTTACTGTATTATTACCCATTAATATTTTATAGCAGTGTGGTCTTCCAATATTTTCACATACACACATGTACAGAGGCACTTTTTTAGAGCAGAGTTGAGATCATATGGTCTATATAGCCTACGACAGTTTTTGAGGCATTTTCGTGCACAATATGTCTAATAGGACTAAAGAAATAAGCAGGACAGTAGTGTGGGAGTAGGCTGTAAGCCAAGTCATTAATTAACAACACATTTATTCTTGTATTGTAAATTGTAATCCTCTGTTTATTTGAACTCAGATCTCTAATGGTTTAAAACACAGAGTTATGTATCAATTAAAAATTATTTTTCACAAGTTATATCTAAATTCAAGGTCTTTAATTTTCTTATTAACCTAAATTAAAATATTTTCCCCTAAAAGTTGTGCTTAGTGAATAGGTTTACATCCAATCTATAACCAACCATCTTTCTTGTTACATGCACAACTAGAACCATAATAAACGTGATAATAGTTGTTTCCCAATTAGTACTATTCGCATCCATTCCAAAATCTGTTAATACACTAGAAAAATAAATAGTTATTGAATTTAGACTGGCCCAAAGCCTGTTACCTAAAACACACTATGAATGGATATTTAATCTGATATATCTAGCTATTTTTTAAATGGGCATAATATAGAACCTGGAATTTGAGAACCCATTGATGAGATCTGAATGATAGACTCAAGGCTCTACCTTGGGCTTTTGAGTCTTCAAATTCACATTTTTAAAAAGCAGTAAATTATGATATATCCTTAATGAAGGATAATGCCAAAGACGATCACTTCACAGCTCGACAACCATGCGAATTAGACACAGGTAGCAGACCTTTTTCTTTCAATATTGGTGGGAAATAGTTGCAAAGCAATATGATCTCTCTATCATTGTTGTTTCCAGCTGTGTTTAGTCTTGTTGCTCTGAGTCCTGTTAGCAGTTCTGGTAACTGCTCCAATCAGAGACCAGTAGATGTTTATAACTAGGGTTAGATAAGTTATAAGCTTACAGAAAAGCATCAGCTCTATAGATGAAGTACAGTTAATTCTTTGTATCAGCCAGTTACACATCCATGTATTCAAACAACTGAGAATGGAAAGTAACACCAGTCCTGGTATGCACAACTGATGGATATGGAGGGCTGGCTGTATATGAAAAAGCAGTCTCCTGCTTATCTAATGAGCACATGAAAGCTATACACAATAATTTGACACACAAGATAAACTACAAATTTCATAACAGAAAGTAACTGTCATGAGAACACACTTTAGCCTCTCCAGCTGATACAGTTTGAATATATGTCCCCGCCAAATCTCATGTTGAATTTAACCCCCAGTGTTGTAGGTGGAGCCTGGTGGGAGGTGTTTGGGGCATGGGGGACAATCCCTCATGGCTTGGCGCTGTCCTTGCAATAGTGAGTGAGTTCTCATGAGATCTAGTTGTGTAAAAGGGAGTGGTACCTTCCCATTACCCCTCCTGCTCCTGCTTTCACCATGTGATGTGTAAGCTCCAACTTCAATTTCTGCATGATTGTAAGCTTCCATCAGAAGCCTCCTCAGAAGCCAGTGCTATGCTTCCTTGTACACTCTGCAGAACCTTGAGCCAATTAAACCTCTTTTCTTATAAATTATCTGGTCTCAGGTATTTCTTTGTAGCAATGCAAGAACAACTAACACACCAGCTAAATAGCTAGACTGTGGATATTTTAATTATTTATATTTTAATTAATTCATCCTTCTACCTATACTCTAGATCTTGAAAGAAAAGACTTAGATGATTTAAATAAACTGCATATGTGTGATAAGATTGCTGAAACAGTTATAAAACCATAAAATAAGGTAAGTGTATTTTATAGTTAAGGAATACAGACAGTGAATTAACATTAAATTTTACTTTGAGTATATTAACAGTCAAGGAAAAAGTAGAATCACAAAATGTCATATAGTCATTTTTACATAACACAATAAAATATATTTGTTATTGAATATTGACAACGTTTACCTAGTACAAATGGCTAAATAATTTAATGTAAGAGGTTTTAATAAAAGAAGCATAAGTGAATTTTTTCAGTAACAACTTTACAGCAAATGCTCAAGGTACACTTGTTTTTAAAAATAATAAACTACTTTTTGGAGTAGTTGTAGATTCACAGAAAAATTGAGTGGACGTGCAAGGAGTTTCCACATACCCACTGACTCCAATCAAGCATACCCTTGCCAACCAGCAACCAGAGACAGGATACATTTGTTACAATGATGAATCTACATTGACACATCCTTATCACACAAAGTCCACTGTTTACATCAAGGTTCATGCTTGGTGTACATTTTGCAGGTTTTGACAAAGATATAATGACATGTATCCACCACTGTAGTATCATACATAATAGTTTCACTACCCTACAAATACTCTGGGCTCTCCCTCTTCATCTCTCTTTCCCCTGTAACTACAGCAACCACTGATCTTACTATATCCATAGTTTTGTCTTTTTCAGACTGTCACCTATTTGGAATCATATAGTATATTATCTTTTCATATGGACTTATTTCACTTAGTAATCTGAATTTAGTTTTTTATTCCACATCTTTTCGTGGCTTGATTGCTCATTTTTGTTAACACTGAGTAATATTCCATTGTCTGGAAGTACCCTAGTTTAATTATTCATTCACCTACTGAAGGACACCTTGCTTTCGTTGCTTTGAAGTTCTGATACTTAAGAATAAAACTGCTAGGTACATCCCTTTGCAGGTTTTTGTGTGGACATTCAACTCCTTGGATAAATATCAAGGAGCAGGATCCAGGGATTGCTAAATACTACGGTAAGACTATGCTTAGTTTCGTAAGAAACTGTGAAACTGTTTTTCAGGGTGGTTGGACCATTTTGCATTCTCAGTGGCAATAAATGAGAGTTCTTGTTGCTGCACATCCTCACCAGCATTTGGAATTGTTAGTGTTCTGTATTTTGGCCATTCTAATAGGTGTGTAGTGGTATCTCATTGTTTTAATTTCAATTTCTCTGATGACTTATCAAATATCTTTCCGTGTGTTTATTTGCTATCTGTATATCATCTTTGGTGAGGTATCTGTTAAGGTTGTTGGACCATTTTGTTTTCTTATATTTGAGTTTTAAGTGTTCTTGGTAAATTTTGCCTCACAGTCCTTTATCAGATATGTGTTTTGCAAATATTTTTTTCCCAGTATCTTGTTTGTTTTCTCATTCTCTCGAGGCTCTGTATAGGTTTTGCTGGATTACCTGCATTTTACAAACATGAAGGTGATTCCAGTGGAAATAGAAGTTTATACCAGTGATGGAAACGTTTGTCAATGGTGACTCTTGTGGTGCTAAAATCGTTGGTGTTTGAAGGTTCAGCTTAGCCTCGTAGCGTATTAGAAACTCCTAAGGTATTAAGTAGGATATAAAAGGTGAGAGCTGCTCCTGTGACCAGGGTTTCAAAGATGCATTGAGGCACAATTTCAGCTTTGTTCCACTTCAATGTCCTCTTTCACCCATGGCTGCCCTCAAAAATTTCTGTTTATCTTTGGATCTTAGCATTTTCACTATTATATCTCTAAGAGTGTTTTTCTTAATATTTATTATGTTGGACTTCGTTGTACTTCTTGGGTCTATGGATTACCGTCATCTTAATTTTGGAGAAATTCTTGGCCATTATCTCTTCAAATATTTCCTCTTTCCTCAGAAGGAGAGAGAAGACTCCCTCCTTCTCTTCTCCTCCTAAGAGTTTTGTCTTTTGCAAATATTTTCTCCCAGCCACTGGCTTGTCCTCTCATTATCTTGACTTTGTCTTTTGTAGAAGTTTTTAATTTTAATGAAATCCAAATTATCAATTACTTATTTAATGGATCATGCCTTTGGTATTGTATCACAAAAGTCATTGCCATATCCATTGTCACCTAGATTTTTCTTCTGTGTTGTCTTCTAAAAATTTTATAGTTTCATGTTTTAACTTTAGATTTATTATTCATTTCAAGTTAATATTGGTGTAGGATTTAATATCTGCATCTAGATCCTTTTTATTTTTGCATGTTCGGTTGTTTCAGCATTATTTGTTGAAAAGAGTATTTTTGTCCCATTTTATTCACTTGTCAAAGACTAGTTGACTATATTTCTGTGGGTCTAATTGTGGGCTTTCTATTTTGTTCTATTGATCTACTTGTCTACTGTTTCACCAATACTGCTACGTCATGATTACTGTAACTTTATAGTAGGTCTTGAAGTTGGGTAGTTTCAGTCCTCTGACTTTGTTTTTCTCCTTCAGTGTTGAGTTAACTCTTCTGGGTCTTTTGACTCTCCACATAAAAGTTAGAATTAGTTTGTTGATATAAACACAAGTTACTGGGATTTGAATTGGAATTAAATTGAATCTATAAACCAACTTTGAAAGAACTGATATCTTAACAATATTGGGTCTTCCTTTCTAAGAACATGGAGCATATATTTATTTAGTTATTCTTTGATTAGGGTTCTGTAGCTTTCCTCATATACCTCTTGCACATATTGTGTTAGACTTACAACTATTTAAATTTTGAAGGTGCTAATATAAAGAATAATAGGTTTTTTAAATTTCAAATTCCATTTATTTATTGCTGGTATATAGGAGAATGACTGACCTTTGCGTATTAACCTTGTATCCTGCAATCTTGCTGTAATCACTTTTTAGTTCCCAGAGCTTTTTTGTCGATTTTTTTTCAGATTTTTTTTTATGTAGAAGATCATGTCATCAGTGAACAAAATCAGTTTAATTTTTTCCTTCCCAATCTATATGTTTTGTTTCCTTTTTATCTGATTGCATTAGCTAGGACTCCCAGTATGATATTGTAAGAGGGGACATCATTGCTTTGTTCCTGACCTTAGCAGAAAAGCTTTGAGTTTATCACCATTAAGTATGTTGTTTGCTACAGGTTTTCTGCAGATATTCTTTATCAAGTTGACAAAGTTCCCTATATTCCTTTTTTTTTTTTTAACTGGAAGTTGAATATATATCCAATGCTCTTTTTTTGTTTCTATGGATATGACCATGTGATTTTTCTTCACATTAGCTTGTTGATATGATGAATTACATTAATTGACTTTCAAATGTTAAACAAGCTTTACATACCTGAGATAAAATCTACTTGGTCATCATCTATAATTCTTTTTATACACTGTTGGATTCAATTCACTAATATTTTCATGAGGATTTTGTACCTATGTTAACCAAAATATTGATTTTAGTTTTGTGTAACATCTTTAGTTTTGGTATTAGCATAATGCTCAACTCATCAGTAATTTGTTTTCTTTACCTCTGGCTTCTTTTAAGATTAAAACAAATCTTTGATATATGAAAGAATTCTCAATATCAATAATCATGAGGAAAATGCAATTTAAAACCACAATGAAATAATGAAATATCATCTGACATCTTTGAGAACTGTTTGTACTTGTCTTTCCATCCCTGCCTTTTGTTGCTTAGCATAATATTCTCCAATTTTATCTTTATGGTTTCCTCTGTTGTACAGAAGACTTTTAGGTTGCTGTAATCCCATTTGTCTATTTTTCTTTCTGTTGCATGTACTTTTGGGGTCAAATCTAAAAAATCATTACCCAGAATAATGTCATGTCTTTTTGTTTTTGCTGTTTTCTTCTAATAGTTTTAGTGTTTGTGTCTTATATTTCAGTCTTTAATTCAATTGGAATTGATTTTGTATATGGTGTGAGATAAGGGTCCAATTTCATTCTTTTACATCTAGATATTTAGTTTTTCCAAAATCATTTATTGAAGACACTGTCCTTTTCCCATTGTGCACTCTTGGCACGTTAGTCAGAAATCAATCGATCATACATATGTGGATTAATTTCCAAGCTCTCTATTCTGTTCCATTGGTTGATGTATCTATTTTTATGCCAGTATTACATTGTACTGGCATTAATTGTTTGTTGCTTTGTAGAAAAGTTTGAAATTAGGTAATGTGATGTCTCTAGCTTTGTTCTTTTTGCTCCTGATTACCTTGGACATTCTGTGTTTCTATTCCATATGAATTTTTTTCCCTTTTAGTTCTTCTTTTTTTCCTTTTATTTCTGTCTGCCTAATTTCTCTGGCAGACTTTCAATAATATGTTGAAAAGAATTAGCATCCATGGATGTTTTATGATAAAAGGATGTTTAATTTTGTCAAATGCTTTTCTGAATCTAATGAGAGAATTAGATGGTTAATGTGATGTTTCACACTTACGATTTGCATATATTGAACCATCCTTGTATCCCAGGGATAAATCTCACTTGAGCATGAGAAATTATCATTTTAATGTGTTGTTGAATTCAGTTCACTATTATTTTTTGAGGATTTTTGCATTTGTCTTCATCAAGGTTATTGGCCTGTAATTTTGTTTTCTTGTGATATTTTTGTCTGCCTTTGGTATCAGGGTAATGATGGCCTTGCGGAAGGAGTGTGGATGTATTCCCTCCACGAACAGTTTGTGAGGTATTGATATTAGTTCTTATTTAAATGTTTGTTAGAATTCAATGGTGAATGCATTGGGTCCTAAGTTTTTCTTGGATGAAAGACATTTTATTACTGATTTAATCTCCTTACTTGTTATTGGCATATTCAGATTTTATGTTTCTTTATGATTCAGTCTTGGTAGATTGTATGTATCTAGAAATTTACCCATTTTTTCCAGGCTATCCAATTTATTGGCATATATTTATTCATAATAGTCTGCTATGATCTTTTCTAAGAGGAGTTATCATGCCTTCTCATTTCTGATTTTATTTGAGTCTTCCTTTTTCAATTTTATCTTTTCAAAAAACAACTCTTAGTTCTCTTTATCATGTATATTATTTTTCTAGTCCTTGTTTCATTCATTTCTGTACTTGTCTTTAGTTTTTTATTTCCTCTGCTAACTTTGGGCTTAGTGTGTGCTTTCTTTGTTTCCTTGAGGCTTAACATTAAGTTGTTTTATATCTTTTTTTTTCTTTTTTAATGTAGGTATTTATTGCTCTAAACTTTCTTGTAAAACTGCTTTTGCTGCATTCTATACATTTTAAAATATTGTGTTTTCATTTTCATTTGTCCCAAGATACGTAGAAATTTTTCTTTTTATTTCTTTTTTGTCCCATTGGTTGATTAGGAACATGATTAGGAGGTTCCTTAATTTCATGTATTTATGAGTTTTCCTATGTCTCATGTGTTATTAATATCTAGTTTCATAAAACTGTGGTCAAAAAGATACTTTATATGATTTCAATCTTCTTCTATTTGCTAAGATTTCTACTATGGCCTAACATATAATCCATTCTGAAGAATGTGTCATGTGTGCTTAAGAAGAATGCATATCCTGTTACTGTTGGAGGGAATGCTCTGCATATGTCTATTAGGTCCACTTGGTCTAAAGTGTTTCCCAAGTCTCAAAAAATAATAATGTTTCTTTATTAATTTTCTGCCTGGATGATCTCTCTGTTGTTGAAAGTGGGGTACTGAAGTCCCCCTACTATTATCGTATTGTAATCTATATTTTTGTGCTCCAATGTTGGGTGTGCATAGATTTATAATTGTTGCATCCTCCTGATAAACTGACCCCGTTATTATTATACAATACCCTTCTTCATCTCTATTTATAGATTTTGATGTAATGTCAGGTTTGTCTGATAACAGCATAGCTACCCCAGCTCTCTTTTGGTTTTCATTTGTGTGAAATATATCCCTTTACTTTCTGTCTGTTTTGTCCTTACAAGTGAGCTAAAGTTCTTATAGGCAGCATATTGATTTCTTGATTTTTTTATCCATTCAATCACTCTATCATTTTGATAGATAATTTAATCCATTTACAGTCAAGGTAATTATTTGATAGGTAAAGTCTGTCTACTGCCATTTTGTTAACTGTCTTCTGCTTTATTTGTAAATACTTTGTTTCTTTCTTCCTCTTTTGCTGTCTTCCCTTGTGGTTTGATGGTTTTCTGTCATGGTGTACTTTGAACACTTTCTAATTTGTTTTGTGCTTCTAACACAGATTTTTGCTTTGTAAGATGAGGCTTACATTAAAACATCTCATACTTATAATAGTATTTTTCAAGCTGATAACAACTTAACTTTACATACCACTGTATGATTTTATCCTGCCATGCACATTTTGACGTCAGAATTGACATAATTTTATTATATGTATCTCTTGACACTTTATTTTAGCAATAGTTGTTGGTAATAGTTTTATATTTCAACCTTCACACTACAGATAAAATTGCTTTACACAGCACTGTTATAGACCTAGAGTAATCTTAATATAGCTCTGTCTTACTTATGCCATTAAGTTTTGTCTTTCATAAGTTATGTTATTAGTCATATTTTCTTCTGCTAAAAGCACTTTCTTTAGCAATTTCTATAAGGCAAGCCTGGTGGTAATAAATTCCCTTAGTCTTTGTGTGTCTGGGAAAGGTTTTATTTCTCCTTCATTTATGAGCAACAGATTTGCTGGGTAAGATATTCTTGTCTGGTAATTATTTTCCCTTCAGCACGTCGAATATATACTCCAACTCTCTCCTGGCCTGCAGGGTTTCTGTTGAGCAAACCATGGATAGTTGTATCGGGACTTTTGGTATGTGATGTGTTTATTACCTATTGCTGCTCTCAGAATTTTTTCTTTGCCTTTGATTTTTGATAGTTTGATTATTGTATGTAAATTGGTAAAATTTCTCACAGTTGAATTTGTTTGAGGGCCTCTGTACTTTCTGTACTGGGATGTTGACATCTGTCCACAGATTAAGGAAGCCACTAATTTCTTCAAATATTTTTTCTGATCCTTTTTCTTTTCCTTCTAGAATTTCTATTATGTGAAGTTAGGTCTCATTATGATGTCCCATAATTCCTGTAGGCTTTCTTCAAATTATTTCTTATTATTTTTTCTTTTTGCTCCTCTGACTGTATACTTTCATATGTTGTATCTTCAAGCTCACTTTTTTTTTTTCAGATTTTAAGCCTTCCATTAAATATTTCTATTGAATTTTTTTTTTTAATTTAGCCTTGTGTTCTTCATGCCTAGATTTTTCATTTTTTATTATTAATATGTCTTGGTCAAACTTTTAATTTTCTTTGTGTACTGTTTTCCAAATGTTTATTTTTTAAATCTGTATATTCTTATAGTTAATTGGACTTCTTTACAAGGATTATTCAAATTATTTGCTTGTAATTTCACAGATTTCTGTTTCTTTAGGGCCAGTCTTGGAGTTTTCTTAGTTTCTCCTTGTAATTCTTGTGTCCTTGTTTTGGTGTCTGTGCGTTATTGAAGCCTGGGACCTCCTATTCTACTATCTTGCTGAGGTCTGACATTACTCCCTCTCGAATTTTTTAACTCTCAGAATTGTCCACTGTGAGCCTCCAAAAATTCATCAATTAAAGTTCAGGTTTTCTTACTCAGGTAATGTTCCTTGAGAAGATTTCTACTGCAGTTAAATTGTGATTCTATGTATCTGTTTGCCTATCTCTTTAATTTTAGGAGCTTTGCCCTGTGACCTCACTTCTCTTATAGATCTAATTTCTTTTTTCAGTTTTTTTTCAACATTTTACTTGTTATTAGGAGGGGGCAGCAACTTCTAAGTTCCTTATGTGTCAGGCCAGAAACTGGATGCCTTACAGCTATCTTGAAATAATTTTTTTGGTCTATTGGCCCACAAGTGCAGTCTTGAGTTAATCTTATTTCTAGTTAATGGCATATGATTTTTTTCAATCTTTCGGTCTTCAAAAATATCAAGACTATCTCATATCTCAGTGGGGATGTTTCTCACTGAGGATGCATGTAGTTTTCTGATGATGTAACTTATTAGAGGTCTAAAGAGCAACATAAGTACATTTTCATAGGTAAAATTAGTCTTACGTTTCTTACTCCAGTGTTCTTTATACTGAAATATGCCTTCCCCTGAGGGGTCCATTTACACTTTCCACTAGGCACCCTGGCAGGAATAGTTTTATTTTTATTTTTATTTTTTTAAGAGGGAGTCTCGCTCTGTCACCCAGGCTGGCATGCAGTGGCGTGATCTTGACTCACTGCAAGCTCTGACTCCCGGGTTCACGCCATTCTCCTGCCTCAGCCTCCCGAGTAGCTGGGACTACAGGGGCCCGCCACCACGCCCAGCTAATTTTTTGTATTTTTAGTAGAGACAGGGTTTCACCGTGTTAGCCAGGATGGTCTCGATCTCCTGACTTCGTGATCCACCCACCTCGGCCTCCCAAAGTGCTGGGATTACAGGCGTGAGCCACCGTGCCCGGCCAGGAATAGTTTTAAGAAAATCCATCTCCAAATCTTAAACTGCCAAATGTGTAGTTTCCTACAATTGATTTGCATGACAATTTTCCAGTGGTCAACTATGCTAGAGGCTTCCCATATATTGTCTTTAACTAATTTCCCTCTCTTAATTTTTTTCTCACTTTACAAAAGAAAGCCATAGATTTCACAGAAAGGAAATCATACATAACACCTTACCTGTGGGTGAGGGTCCAATCAAAGGGATAATTTAAATGATAGCAATGACTGGGAAATAAGTTATTTTGACAATCGTCTGAGTTCTAATTCTTTCTTCTTAATAAAATCAAATGAAGAACTACTTTAACAATTGGATTATTACAGATAAATTTTAATGAAAAATCAATTTTTGTCTTACAATTTGAAAGGAGTTCAATGATTGAGTTTCACTGCTGTAACAAAACTCTTCATTCCAATCTACTTACATATGACAATTTATCTTGATGCATATGTCTATAATTGATCTGAATCCTGTTTCATTTTAAAATTAATTGGTTTTAAATTTTTTCAATTGACTTTTTTATATTTGTGGGATACAGAGTGATATTTTGATACATGTGTACAATGTGTAATGATCAAAACTACTTTATTAGCATACCCAATACCTCAAACTTTTATTTATTTTTATTTTTATTTTTTTTTGAGACGGAGTCTCTCTCTGCCGCCCAGGCTGGAGTGCAGTGGCCGGTTCTCAGCTCACTGCAAGCTCCGCCTCCTGGGTTTACGCCATTCTCCTGCCTCAGCCTCCCAAGTAGCTGGGACTACAGGCGCCCGCCACGTCGCCCGGCTAGTTTTTTTTATTTTTTTTTAGTGGAGATGGGGTTTCACCGCGTTAGCCAGGATGGTCTCGATTTCCTGACCTCGTGATCCACCAGTCTCGGCCTCCCAAAGTGCTGGGGTTACAGGCTTGAGCTACCGTGCCCGGCCTCAAACTTTTATTTCTTTGTGTTGGGAACATTCAAAAGCCTCTCTTTTAGTTTTCTGAAAACATGCAATAAATTATTTTTAGCTATAGTCACCCTACAGTGCTATAGAACCCTGGAAATTATTTCTTCTATCTAGCTGAAATTTTGTATCCATTAACCAATCTCTATTTTCCTACCCACTTTCCCAGCCTCTAGTAACCAATATAGTACTGTCTTATATGAGATCAACTATTTTAGCTTCCATACAGGAGTGAGAACATGTGTGAACTCTGTTTTATTTTCAAGGAGGGTACACAAACTGAAATGAAACAAGAGCTTAATTTAGTTCATTAAAAATACATTTCTAATGCCATTTTACTTATTGTCCTTAATGATTACTTATCAAAATTTGTAATAAATGTATTTTCTGTTGGTCAACATGGATGCCTGTAGAAAATGATTTAAAAATTGATGTTTATGTGTGTGTGTATATGCTGCCATTAAGTAGTATAGTGTAATCTAGAAAATATTTTCATAACATAAAATATATTTTACAAGAATAAGATTATATGTTGAGGGGGAAGAAAAAAACATCAAGATCAAAATGGAATGACATTAGATTTGTGAAAAATACTTTGTTCATATTTTCCTTTAATGAGCAATGGTGGGTATGAAATCACGGTAACAATCACATTTTATTGAAAATGTTTCAAATAGTGATCTATCAGTATTATTTTAAAGTGTTAATTTAAAAAACAGCTTTTATATATTTTTTGAAACTGAAGTTAAAATGATGGAAAATTTTAGATGTCAACTTCAAATGTACAAGATGATTCATAGTTTTCAAAATTGTTTTAGAGTATCTAATGATAAAATGTTAGAAAGCCACTATTTTTATCTACTGTGTGTAGGTATCGTTTCTCTTACCCAGGCTTTCCATAAGAGAAAGATGGCAGGAAGTGAGGTCTTTTTATCTCAAGAGAACCAGCACTGCTGATACTCTGTGATTCTGACTGACAAACTGTATAATGCTTAAAATGCCCAATCAGAGCTAGGATACAAGGCCATGGTAACTTGGTGTATAATAAGTTAAAGTCTCCAAACAAAACATAATCAGATCCTCCCAAGAAAAACAGAGTTTGATGTATATTTTTTAAATGTCCATATGATTTTTGTTTTGTGTCCGTGGTGGGTGAAGTCCTTCTTGTTTCTCTGAAACAATCTTTTTCTTCTATGCACACCCACCTCACTCCCAAATTTTATAGTTTGTTTAGGTGCATATTATTTTCCCTTTACTACATTGTATTTTGGATACACTATTGAAATTTCTGAACTCCAATGATAAAGAAAATTTTGTGGGCCGGGCGCAGTGGCTCAAGCCTGTAATCCCAGCACTTTGGGAGGCCGAGACGGGCGGATCACGAGGTCAGGAAATCGAGACCATCCTGGCTAATACGGTGAAACCCCGACTCTACTAAAAATACAAAAAAACTAGCCGGGCGACGAGGCGGGCGCCTGTAGTCCCAGCTACTCGGGAGGCTGAGGCAGGAGAATGGCGTAAACCCGGGAGGCGGAGCTTGCAGTGAGCTGAGATCCGGCCACTGCACTCCAGCCTGGGCGGCAGAGCAAGACTCCGTCTCAGAAAAAAAAAAAGAAAGAAAATTTTGTGAATGCATCTTGACTGAAAGAGCAAATAATCTTTCACGCACTCAAATTTGGAAGCAGGCAGCATTTTATTGCTCACTCGTGCATTGCCCACTTGTTGCTCTATTTCTTTGGAAATCTCTCTCTCATTCCTATCCTTCCATGAAATATCTACTCTGCACAGTAGCCTGTTCTACCACAGCCAGAAAACTTTTGACCACAAAAAAGCCAGTGTGATGAAGTAGAAGAGAACTGAGTCCAGAGGAAAGAAACAAAATATTTAGTGAACTTTGATACTGCTGAGATAAGTGAGTATAAACAACTTTCTGAACCTCAAAAAAAACTTAGTTTTCTTACATATAAAATAAAAATTAGACTAGATGCCACTAAATTTTATTCAAGTCTTAAAAGTCTATGACTGTGAGAACATTTTAGGATGATGGATATGTTCAATTTCATGACTATGGCCACGGTTAGGCTACTGTATATATGATAAAAATTAATGGGTGATGTTTATTGTAATAAAGCTGACAAAAAATTATGACTTTCAAAAATAATGGTAACAGTAACATTTATTTAACATTGGATCAGCTGTTAATTTCTTTACATGTACTGTTTCATCAAATTACCTTATGTACACTAAGAATTTGATACAATTTTTATCCCTATTCTTGTGGGGTATATCACTGAGACCTAAAGATGTAAGTGACTTGCCCAAAGTCACACACTTAGTGAGTGAAAATGCCAGAACTCAAATATAGTTCTCCCAATTGCAAAGTCTATGTTTGAACAATTTCTTTACTATTAGAGAAAGAGATGGAAACAAAGAACATACACTGAGCTCTTCCTTCCCAGAGCTGTATGTGAGAAAAAGACAGAAGTGGTATTGTTTTATCTGTACCACGGATTAGTGAGGGTTTCTAGAATTATCCTGATTCCCAAAACAGGCTTACAGATTCCATATCTTTCTTTGAGGACTTAAAACCAATACTACCTCACATGGAAAACTCGAAAAGAAAAAAACAAAGGATGTGTAAAGTGAAAAAAAAAATCACAACACAGCAATTTATGGTTTTGTTGTTGATGCACATATATTTTAAGATGCACTCAACTGATTGTAAATCATCATTTGCACATAGAATCCTAAGAGAATGCTAAACCTTACCATCGACCTAACCTGGACTGTTGTCATATTCCTCTATAAATCAATACTGCAATGTGTGCTTTTGTCAGAATATGTGCTATATCATGTGATTTTTACAGAAAGAGAATCAGCAAGGTTATTTGTGACCGTATTTGAAGTAGCCGTAAACAAACATGTCTAAAATAACCTACAGAAGAAGGCTTGCCTAACAAAACAGAGCTAAGAAAAGTGGCTATTGGTTTCTTCCCTTAGAATTGCTTCTAGCAGCTCATATTGTTCTCATATTTAAATGCCTTTTTAAAGAAATATAGAATTATAATATATGCATTATAATGATATATGGCATGAATTAATGCCTAAAATGACTTAAAATCAACATAAATGCCCCTACATTGGGGTACTGATTGGTAATATCCAGAAGGAATCTGAACTATGTCTACAAATTAAAGATTGGTGCTGGGAGAATTTAGTCTTTCCCAAGAGAGTTATAACTGTATTTGAGGTCTAAGAGTCTTACCCTCACTGATTTTGCCTGAGAAATTAGCATTGGATTTCCTTGGGTCATTGATTCTACTAATCTATGAAAAGTAGATGTTATCTGTTTCAGTCTTTGAGATCTAATTATACGTGTTCTCTTGAATTAAAAGTAGTTATTTTATGTGCAAAATTTTCTTAAATATGGCTTCATATTGGTGTTTTAGAAGATTTAAATGGTAATATAAAATATTTTAGAATTATTGCAGGTTGTCTTTTCTTGGGTGGGAGGTGAAGAACCTATCAAGAATAAGTTAAGATTAATTTGCAAAATGTGCTTTAAGAAAGAAAAGCTGCTTCTCATTAAATTTTTCAAATTTTGGTGTCATCTGTGTTAAAACCATCAAGCAAGATTTGTAAAGCACACATCTATCCAAGGCTTTCTTTTGAATTGAGGCTTCTTTTTCTGTGCGGAAGTAGAATAAATTATAAATGATGATAACATTTATAATTCTAGGTTTATTTTCACAGTGTAGTTGATTTGACTTAATGGGAATTCTGTAGCTATTATGTAATAGGTGATAGTTCTCTGCAATTCATATATTAGTCCTTTCAATAACATTTATTTTTGTGTGGTTTCTTTGTGTCTTACTTTTTTTTTTTTTTTTGTGATCATTTATTGAGATATTTTGTCAGTCTTTGGAAGAATACAAATGCAAATGGCTATAAGCTAATGAAAAATTTAGCAAAATGTAAAAGACAGGAAGTTTGTATTTTGTTACATTTTAAAAAAGTATTTTCATTGAACAAATCAAAGGAACCTTCACTCCTAATTGAAGTATGCTTCATTTGAGGTTTTAATACCAACTGACTAGCTAGAAATGATAGCTTTAATGGGCATTAAAGTATAATAGTAAGAGAATAAAGATAGTTAAAACAAAATAAATGAATATAATTATGTTACCCATTATTCCAGAACATAGAAATACACACACACACACACAGACACACACACAAAATCTGTGTGTGCAAAATCAAACTATTCCTATTATGAACTTAACTTTAAAATAGAACAAAAGTTACATCTTATTTCACCATCATAATCGAAATAAGGATGGATCATAATTTATTTGGTACCATTAATGACCACATGAGTCTAAGAATTGTGTGATTCTAATAAGATTTTATTAATAAATGACCCATAGCTATTTTCTAGTATAAAATGTCAAATTGAAAATGCTTTGGAGAGAGTAAAATTCCCAAAGTAGCATATGTTCAAAATGGTTTCCAGACCACAAAACAGAATTAAGACGAAGGTTATCACAGGCTAAACCTATCAAGTGGATTCTGCCGTCTCATTAGTGTGCACTATCTCAAACTAATAACAGCTGACTCATGAGACTTTACCCAAGAATGACCACAAAAGCAAAACAGTCTGCAGCAAAAAATGTTACAAACTGAAATCTAGGTTTTCTCCTCCTTTCAAAGGAATATGAAGTAAAAGAGATTTGATTTACATAAAATAAGAAATTAGGAAACAGTGACCTAAACTGGAGATACTTACTGGAACACTGTAGCAATTAGTTAGATGGTAGGTCATTCCTCCTCCTATATTGCATCAGGATGCACACAAATATTCTTAGAAAAGACGTATGACATCTGTTTAGAAATTTCCTTTGATGAGCGACTTTGCTTGTTTTATGTCTTTATTAATCTAAAAGGAGTTTACTCTGATTTGGGATGCACCCTATTTTAAAGTTTCCTTTAACTTTTCCTCTTTTAGAATAAATGCAGCTCATTTGAAATATTCTGAAAATGAAGTAAAGTAGAAAAAAGAAAGAACAACATAGGATCTTTTCCCTCAGTGATGAACATTTTGGTATGCTAAGTAGCTTGAATGCCTCTGAGAAATATCTTCATATGATTACTCTGTTGGTTAAATACAGACAAGTGTGATTAAGTCTAAATCCACACATATACCATAAATGACCGCAGGATTGGAGAAGGGCACAGGGGATGCCAGCACTTTGTTACCGCAAATTGAGGGGAGCACCTGTGAGCCACCCTACGTACTGCCAGGATTCTTAATTGAGGGGAAGACACAGGGGCAAGAAGGCATAACTTGGACCATTATTAGACCTTGTTAAGTCCAGCTACATTGCTTTTCCAGGCAAGAATGCTTTCTTGGCACACTCCTTTCCAATTTCATTATTTTTCATTTTCATGTGTTTGGCATTTGGATTCTAGCTGTTTAAGTAAGGATCCTTACTTAAGGATTTTGCCTTCATTTTGATTAGTAATGTGAAACACAGAGGATGTCTGAATAAAATTTCAAGGAGGTGGGAGGATGACTCAAGAACTACTCAGATTGGGTCACAGTCGTGCCATAATATCTTAAAATCCTATCATATTAACCCATTAGGCAGAACTTTTCTTCTTTCAGTTGCCGTCCTATAAAATATCAATTATTCTGTAAGCACAAGAAAAGTAGTTGCCTAACAATTCCACTAACACTGAATATAACCCGGAAGATAAGACTCATTTCAGAACTTCAAAAAGCTGATTACTTTCAGACTGACACTAGTTGTGTGTTCCTTTGCATCAGACAGATATCCTTCTGATAACCTCCTCATTACTAAAAATTGAAGAGCATGTTCACTAATCTGCTTATATTGGGTCTTTATCCAAGTACACACCTTAGTCAATGTCAGAATATAGAAAGAAAAGCCTAATATTGATTTTGAAGCACGGAGATACTAAAAGTTTAAACAACATTTTAGTGGCATTTTTTCCACGTTAAGATTTAAGAAAGAAGACACCAAAGATCACTTTGATGATGTACTTGATTGGATTACTTAACTGAGCCCACAGTGTATGAATATGTTGATGAATATTCTTTTATTATAGACAAAAAGTATTATCCCCAAGACTATTCTGGAAAAGAGAATCTCCATTTTATTTTGGCTTCTAACCAAAGAATCAGCCTACTTTTAAGGAAGTTTTTCTCTTGACATTTCTGTCTTCAATGCATTAAGCTTCTATTCATATATATTTGTGTCTGTTCTTTTAACAGCCACGTCATCTAGCAATCAAGTATCTTATTTGATTTTCTTCAAAAGATCTGATCTCAGATACCTTTATCCTCACAGCAGGCAATTTTTATGTAAAATACTGGTATCAACTCTAATGGATCTGATGACAGTTTTAAAACCTTTCTACATTAACGGCCTTTCCATTGTATTTAAGCATCGTGTCTCCTATATGCCGTGATAAATGTGACACTCCCATTATAATGTCCTAAGTAACCACTCTGAATGGGGCACTATCCGTTCTTCAAAACTGTAATTGCCTAATGCAATATATCATTATGACTTCCAGGGGAAAAATACCCATTTAACTTACATGAGTGTTTAGTTGTAAATGTGTGATTATGTGGTTACTTTGCTATGGGAATATATTTAAAAAAGATAGACCTTAGAATATGATAGAGTTACTAGAGTTTCATATATTGATATCTATACCAAATCTGATAGCGTTAATAGAGTTTTGTATATTGATATCTCTATCAAATTTTCAAGTTTACTTTATAGGGGAAAACATGGAGCAGATCATATAGTGGTTATTAATATATTATTAAATATCCAGAACCAAATTTAAAAAAATCTTACTGTGCCCTGTTAGAAAATGTATACATACGGTGCCTCATGCAGCCTACTTTGGACATAGTCTCAGTCTATACTGAGTCTGTGTTCCTGCGCTTAAGTCCTGAAACTTGGCTAAGAATAAATCTAACTGTGACTTTTCTAAGTGCTAGTGCCTGTTTTCAACTTTTGGTGAATATTCACATTCCTACTCAGTTTTTACTTCACGTATTTTGAATTCCTGATATTAGGTGCATAAATGCTTGAACTGTAACTTCCTGTTGATGAATTCACCTCTGTATCATTAAGTAGCATTTTTATCCCTGCTAGAATTTTTGCTCTTAAATATACTTTCTCTGATATAATATAGCCATTCCAAATTTCTATATATAAGTGTTAACATAGTATGACTCTTTACATCCTTTCACTTTAGCCTTATTGGTCTTTATATATAAGTGAGTTTACATTGTAACCAGCACATAATTAAATCTTATCTTTCTATCCAGTCTGCCAATTTATGCCTTTTAATTAGGGTATGCAGACCACTTACATACAACACAATGATTGGTATGGTCAGATTTATCATCTTGCTATTTGTTTTCCATTTCTCCCATCTCTCCTTTGTTGCCTCCTTTATTTAGAATTATGGAGTACCTTATAGTCCTATTTCATCTTTTTTTTTTTGTCTTATTAGTAGTTATAACTCTTCGTTTTGTCCTTTTAATGGTTGCTGTAGGATTCACAGTATAAATTTTTAACTTACTGTAGTCTATCTCAAGTTACATTATACCACCTCACCTAAAGTATTAGAAACATCCTATAATCTACTTTCATTTCTTCCCACCCAACATTTATTCCAGTATTGTAACATGTTTTTCTTATATATATGCTATAAACATCTCTACATTACTTTTACAATTTTCTCATTTCATGGTCAATTATCATTAAACAATTTTAAATACTAAGAAAAATACATTTATGAGGTAGTTACAGTGTTTGGTGCTGTGTGTTGCAAAAACCCATATTTCCATTTGATATCATTTTCTTTCTGCCTCAAATACTTTATTTTTATCCCTTTTTTTGTACTGCAGGTCTGCTGGTATTTAATTCTTTCGCCTTTTGTATATTTTAAATAGTCTTTATTTCCTCTTCATTTTTAGATATTTTCATTCAGTATATAACTGTGGGTTGACAATTTTTCCACTATCTTCTTACTTGCATTGTTTCTGATGAGAAATTTGTTGTCATCCTGATCTTTGTTACTATGTACATTACATGTGGTTTTTTCTTTGGTTGCTTTTAAAATTTAAAAATCTAAAGTCACTATTTTAAACAATTTGATTGCCATGTACATTGATTTTTTAAATGTCCCTTTTGAGTTTGCTGAGCTTCTTTAATTTGACTTTTCATCATATGTGGACAATTTTTGGTTATTTTGTTAAATATTTTCTCCTTTACTTCACTCTTTTCCATGGGGAACTTCCAGTTATACACATAGTAAGCTGCTTCAAGTTGTTCCAGTGATCTTTGATTTTCCATTCATTATTGGGAGGAGGTGCTTTCTTCTTTTCTCTGTTTCCTTTTGGGTAGATTCTATTGCTTTTTAACATTTTCTCTCACCATATCCAATCAACCTTCTATGAATCTACAAGTTTTCTGGTTTGGCTTGTGGGAACAGGCCTATTTCTTGCTCTGTGTTAGTATGGGCACTGTTTTAATCCTTTTGGGTGGTTCTTTCCCTAGTGTCAGTTGGTTTTCTTAAACACGTGCACTAATCAGTGTTGTGCTAAATACTTGAGGGGACCCTCTGCCAATTTCTTGAGTTCTCTCTCTGAGCTATTGTCTCCGTTTTTGTACATTTTTTTTGTGAACTCCTATAATTGGCCTTGCTTTCCCTGGACTCTAAACTCTAGTTCCTCAATTCAGGGAGTCTGCTGAGAACTTCTGGTGTTGATTATGGGAGAGTTTGTGCAAGCAAGATGATGGAACAGAAAACTCCACTGATTCTCACCACCCACTCCCAGCAAGGACACCATATTAACAAGTATCTAACAGGAAAAAAAGAAAAGAAAAAGGCCAGGTGCAGTGGCTCATGCCTGTAATCCCAGCACTTTGAGAGGCCAAAGAGGGTAGATCACGGGGTCAGTTCAAGACAGGTCTGGCCAACATAGTGAAACCCCGTCTCTACTAAAAATACAAAAATTAGCCGAATGTGGTGACATGCACCTGTAGTCCCAGCTACTCAGGAGGCTGAAGTGGGAGAATTGCTTGAACCTTCCCTATCCCCAGGCTGGACAGCTCATGGCTCCAAAAGAGACCCCTTCCTTCCATTTGAGGAGAGCAGAGGGAAGAGTGCAAAGACTCTGTCTTTCATCTAGGATACCAACCCAGCCACAGCAGGATAGAGCACCAGTCAGAGTCCTGAGGTTCCCATTCCAGGCCCTAGCTCCAAGATGACATGTCTAGATACATTCTGGGCCATAAAGGAACCTGCTTCTCTGAAGGAAAGGAACCAGTCCTGGCTACATTAATCACCTGCTAGCTGAAGAGCCCTTGGGCCTAGAATAACCAGCACTGATACCCAGGTACTACATCAAAAGCCTTAGTGAGCCCCTGAGACTTGTGACTTCAGGTGGGACTTAGCACATAACCTGTTGTGGTGGCTATAGGGAAAAAATTCTTCTGCTTGAGAAAAGAAGAGGAAAAAGGGACTTTGTCTTGCACATTAGGTACATTAGGTACCAGCACGGGGATAGAGCACCAAACAGGCTCTTGGTTTCCCCAATTCTAGGAGTTGACTCTTGGATGGCATTTGTGGGCCTGCGCTGGGCCAGAGGGGAACTTACTGCCCTGAATGGTGAGTCCCAGACCAGGTAGCTGACCTAAGAGACCTTGGGCTTTAAGGGAACATTGGTGATGGCTTGGGATGGTGATAGTTATGGGGTGAGGCTCCTTTGCCTTTGGAAAGGGGAGAGAAGAGTGGGAAGAACTGTGTCTTGTGGTTTGAGTGCCAGCTCAGCCGCAATGCAGTAGAACACCGGGTAGACTTCTAAGATTTTTCAGTCTAGTCCCTGACTCCTGGACATCATTTCTGGACCTATCTGGGGCCTGGAGGACCTCACTGCTCTGAAGAGGAAGAACACAGGCCTGGCTGGCTTTGCCATCTGCTGATTGTAAAACCCCAAGGCCTTGAGCAAACATAGGCAGTAACGAGGGAGTGGTTACAGCAGGCTTTGAATGAGACTCAGTGCTGTGCTGATTTAGGTCTGACCCAGTGGAGTCATAGTGGTAATGGCCACAAGGGTGCTTGGGTCACTCTACTTCCAGCTTTAGGTGGCTCAGAAAAGAGACAGACACTCTGTGCGTTTGGGAGAAAGTCAGGGAAGAGAACAAGAGTCTCTGTCTGGTAATCCAGAGTTTCCTGGATCTTGTTCAGTATGATAAAGGTGGTACCTCTATGAGCCTGCAAGAACCACAGCACTACTGAGCTTCAGTTGCCTCCTAAAGCAGATGCAGTTTAGATCACAACACCCAAGTCCTTTCACAAATCTGAAAAGTTCTTCCCAAGAAAGATAGCTACAAATAAGCCTAGACAGTGAAGACTACAGTAAATACCTAACTCTTTAATGCCAAACATGAAAGAACACCTACTAGCATTAACATCATCCAAGAAAACATTACCTCACCAAATTAACTAAATAAGGCACCAGGGACCAGTCCTGGAGAAGCAGAGATATGTGACCTTTCAGGCAGAATTCAAAGTAGCTGTGTTGAGGAAACTCAAAGAAATTCAAGTTAACACAAAGACGGAATTCAGAATTCTATCAGATAAACTTAACGAAGAGATTGAAATAATTAAAAAAAAAATTCTGGAGCTGAAAAATACAATTGGCATACTGAAGAATGCATCAGAGTCTTTTAATAACAGAATTGATCAAGCAGAAAAAAGAATTAGTGAGCTTGAAGACAGGCTATTTCAAAATATACAGTCAAAGGAGACAAAAGAAAAAAGAATAAAAAACAATGAAGCACACCTACAGGTTCTAGAGAATAGCCTCAAAAGGCAAATCTAAGAGGTATTGACCTTAAAGAGGAGGTGCAGAAAGAGACAGGAGAAGAAAGTGTCTTCAAAGGGATAATAACAGAGAACTTCCCAAGCTTAGATAAAGATATCAATATCCAAGTACAAGAAGGTTATAGAACACCAAGCAGACTTAACTCAAAGAAGACTACCTCAAGGCATTTAATAACCCAGCTCCCAAAATTCAAGGATCAAGAATGGATTCTGAAAGCAACAAGANAATTCTATCAGATAAACTTAACGAAGAGATTGAAATAATTAAAAAAAAAATTCTGGAGCTGAAAATACAATTGGCATACTGAAGAATGCATCAGAGTCTTTTAATAACAGAATTGATCAAGCAGAAAAAAGAATTAGTGAGCTTGAAGACAGGCTATTTCAAAATATACAGTCAAAGGAGACAAAAGAAAAAAGAATAAAAAACAATGAAGCACACCTACAGGTTCTAGAGAATAGCCTCAAAAGGCAAATCTAAGAGGTATTGACCTTAAAGAGGAGGTGCAGAAAGAGACAGGAGAAGAAAGTGTCTTCAAAGGGATAATAACAGAGAACTTCCCAAGCTTAGATAAAGATATCAATATCCAAGTACAAGAAGGTTATAGAACACCAAGCAGACTTAACTCAAAGAAGACTACCTCAAGGCATTTAATAACCCAGCTCCCAAAATTCAAGGATCAAGAATGGATTCTGAAAGCAACAAGAGAAAAGAAACAAATAACATACAATGGAGCTTCAATTCATCTGGCAGCCAGCTTTTCAGTGAAATCCTTACAGGCCACAGGAGAGTGGCATCAAGTATTTAAGTTACTGAAGAAAAATAGCTTTACCCTAAAATAGTATATCTGGTGAAAATATCCTTCAAACATGTAGGAGAAATAAAGACTTTCCCAGACAAACAAAGACTGAGGGATTTCATATACCAGACTTGTCCTACAAGTAAATGCAAAAGGTGCTACTTCAATCAGAAATAAAAGGATTTTAGTGAGCAGAAATAATCACCTGAAGGTACAGAACACACTGGTAATAGTAAGTACACAGCAAAATACAAAATATTATAACACTGTAACTGTGGTGTATAAACTGCTCTTATCCTAAGTGGAAAGATTAAATGATGAACGAATCAATAATAATAACTACAACAACTTTTCAAGACGTAAGATATAATAGCAACAACAAGTTTAAAAAGTTACAAAATGAGGAACAAAGTTAAGATGTAGAGTTTTATTTATTTTGTTTATTTATACTAATAGTGTTAACTTGTTATCAGGTTAAAATAATGTATTATAGTATTTACAAGCCTCAAGGTAATCTCAAACTAAAAACTGTACAATGAATACAGAAAAAAATAAAAATCAAGAACCTAATGCATATACCTAGAGAAAATCACCTCCAATAGAGGAAGATAGAAAGGAAAGAAGGAGGCAGAGGAGACCACAAAACAACCAGAAAACAAGTCCGTACTTATCAGTAATAACATTAAATGTAAATAGACTAAATTATCCAATCAAAAGACATAAAGTGGCTAGAAAGATGAAAAACAAAATACACTATTCTGTTGCCTACAAGAAACACACTTCATCTATAAAGACACACACGGACTAAAAATAAAAGAATGGAAACAAGATATTCCATGCCAATGGAAATCAAAAGAGAGCAGGAGTCACTATACTTATATCAGACAAAATACATTTCAAGAAAAAAACTATAAGAAAAGACAAAGAAGGTCACTATATAATGATAAAGGGGTCAATTCAGCAAGAGGATATAAGAATCATACAAATATATGCACCCAACACTGGAGAATGGATATATGTATGTGTGTGTGTATATATATACGTATATATACATATACACACACACATATATACATACACATACACACACACACATATATATACGCACACATACACACACACATATATATGAAATATTATCAGTGAGTTAAAGTGACAGATAGGCCCCAGTATTATAATAGCTGGAGACTTCAACACCCCACTTTCAGCATTGAACAGATCTTCCAAACAGAAAATCAACAAAGAAACATCAGACTTAATCTACTCTATAGACCAAATGGATTAAATATATATTTACAGAACATTTCATCCAAGAGCTACACATTCTTTTCCTCAGCCCATGGATTATTCTCAAGGATAGACCATAGGTTATGTCATAAAATAAGTCTTAAAACATTCAAAAAATTGAAATGAAATTAAGAAACTTCTCTGACCACAATGAAATAAAACCAGAAATTAATAACAAGCAGAAGTGTGGAAAATATGCAAATTCAAAAAAGTTAAACAATATTCTCCTGAATGATCACTGAGTCAAAAAAATTAAGAAGAAAATTGAAAAGTTTCTTAAAACCAAGGATAATAAAAACACAACATACCAAAATTCATGAGATACAGCAAAAGCAGTAATAAGAAGAAAGCTTGTAAGTGCCTACACCAAAAAAGGAGGAAAAATTCCACATGAAAACCTCACAATGAATCTTACATAACTAGAAAAGCAAGAGCAAACCCAAAATTAGTAGAAGAAAAGAAACAATAAAATTCAGAGCAGAAATAAATGAAATTGAAATTAAAAAATACAAAAGATGAATGAAACCAAAAGTTGCATTTTTGACAAGTTAAACAAAATTGACAAACCTTTAGCCAGACTAAGAAAAAAAGATAAAATCCAAATAATCAAAATCAGAAATGAAAAAGGAAACATCCTGGGACTCAATGGTTTCACTGCTGAATTGTACCAAACATTTAAAGAACTAATACCAATTCTATCTGAACTATTCTGAAAAATTGAGGAGGAGGAAATACCTCTAAACTCATTCTTCAAGGCCAGTATTACCCTAATACCAAAAGCAAAGACAAATCAAAAAGCGAAAATTATGAGTCAGTATCTTTGATGAATGTTAATCCAAAAATCCTCAATGAAATACTAGGAAATTGAATGCAACAATACATTAGGAAGCTTATTCATTGTGAACAAGTGGGATTTCTCCCTGGGATGCAAGGATGGTTCATAATACATAAATCAATCAATGTGAAACATCATATCTACAGAATGAAGGATGAAAACCCTATGATAATTTCAACTGATGCTGAAAAATATTGTATGAAATTCAACATCCCTTCATGATTAAAAAAACAAACTCAAAAACTGAGGATAGAAGGTACATACCTCAACATAATAAAAGCCGCATATGACAGACCCACAGCTAGTATTACACTGAATGGGGAAAAGCTTAAAGCTTCTTCTCTAAGATCTGGAACCCAACAAGAATGCCAACTGTAATCACTATTGCTGAAAGACCTAGATAGAGCAATCAGACAAGAGAAAAATAAAAAAGACATCTAAATTGGAAAGGAAGATGTTAAGTTATCCTTGTTTGCAGATGATAAGACTGTATATTTGGAAAAACCTAAAGACTCCACAAGAAAACTGCTAGAACTGATAAACAAACTCAGGAAAGTTGCAGGATACAAAGTCAACATACAAAAATCAATAACATTTCTATATGCCAACAGATAACAATCTGAAAAAATAATAAAATATAACCTCAGTTATAATAGCCACACATAAAATTAAATATCTAGGAATTAATCAAAGAAGTTAAAGATCTCTATAATGAAAAAAATGATACACTGATGAAAGAAACAGAAGAGGACACACACACAAAAAGGAAAAATATTCTATGTTCATGGATTGGAAGAATAAAAGGGAAGAATATTTTATGTTCATGGATTGGAAGGATCAATATTGTTAAAATAGCCATACTACCCAAAGCAACCTACAGACTAAATGCAATCTCTATCAAAATACCAATGTCATTTTTTAGAGAAATACAAAAATCAATCCTATAATTTATATGGAACCATGAAAGACCCAGTATAGGCAAAGCTATCCTAAGTAAAAAAACTGGTGGGATCACATTGCCTGACTTCAAATTATACTGTAGAGCTATAGTACTCCAAAACAGCATGGTACTAGCATAAAAACAGACACATAGACTAACAAAACAGAATAAAGAACCAAGAAGCAAATCCACATGCCTACAGTGAACTCATTTTTGACAAAGGTGCCAAGCACATACACTCAGGAAAAGACAGTCTCTTCAATAAATGGTGTTGAGAAAACTGGATATCCATAGGCAGTAGAATGAAACTAGACCCCTATCTCTCACCATATACAAAAACCAAATCAAAATAGATTACCTACTTAAATCTAAGACCTCAAACTATGAAAACTCAAACTACTATGAGAAAACATTGGGGAAATCAGGACGTTGGTTTGAGCAAAAATTTCTTGAGCAATATCCGACAAGCACAGGCAACCAAAGCGAACGTGGACAAGTGGGATCACATCAAGTTAAAAAGCTTATGCACAGCAAAGGAAACAAGCAACAAAATGAAAAGACAACAAACAGAATGGGAGAAAATATTTTCAAACTACCCATCTGAAAAGCGATTAAACACCAGAATATATGAGACGCTCAACTTTCCTATAGAGTTCCTACAACTCTATAGGGAAAAAACCTGGTAATCCAATTTAAAATATGGGCAAAACATTTGAATAGACATTTCTCAAAAGAAGACATATAAATGACAAATAGGCATACGAAAAGGTACTCAACATCATTGATCATCAGAGAAAAGCAAGTCAAAACTGAAATGAAATATCATCTCACCCCAGTTAAAATGGCTTATATCCAAAAGACAGACAATAAAAAATGATGGCAAGGATGTGGAGAAAACAAAACACTGTACACTGTTGGTGGGGATGTAAATTAGTACAACCACTATAAAGAACAATTTGGAGGTTCCTCAGTAAACTAAAAATTGAGCTACCATATGATCTAGCAATCTCGCTGCTGGGTATATATCCAAAATAAAGGAAATCAGTATATTGAGGCAATATCTGCACTTCCGTGTTTGTTGCAGCAGTGTTTACAATAGCCAAGATTTGGAAGCAACCTCAATGTGCATTCAATGGATAAAGAAACTGTGGTACATATACACAATCAAGTACTATTCAGCCATAAAAAATATGAGTTTCTGTCATTTGCAACAACATTGATGGAACTGAAAATCATTATGTTAAGGAAAATAAGCCAGGCATAAAAAGTCAGACATCACATGTTTTCCTTTATTTGTGGGATTGAAACATCAAAACAATTCAACTAATTGACATAGAGAGTAGAATCATGGTTACTCCAGGCTGGGAAGTGTAGTGGTGGGTTGAGGGGCTGGGGATGGAAATGGTTAATCAGTACAAAAAATGGTTAGAAAGAATGAGTAAGACCTATTATTTGATAGCATAATAGTGTGACTACAGTCAGTAATAACTTAATTGCACATATTAAAATAAATAGTAATTGGATTGTTTGTAACTCAAAGCATAAGTGCTTGAGGGGATGGATACCTTATTCTTCATGATTTGCTTATTTGACATAGCAACCCTGTATCAAACTATTTGATGTACTGCATAAATGCATATACCTACTATGTAGCCATAAAATTTTAAAAGAATAAAAAGTAAAAATAAAAAAAAAGACTCCTGGTGTTCTCCTTCCCTGTGCAGAATCCTGAAAACTTTAGCATGACTATAATATAGAGAAATTATAAAGTACATCTTGTTGTTTCCTTTTTGTCTGATATTCAGTGTATTGAAAACTATTTTCATATATTTTCACTGTTTCATTTTTTATTGTTTAAGGCAGTGGAAAAATTTCATTCTTGTGATTTCATGTTGGCCCTCTAATACTAAGCCTTATTTTCACACTTAACTGCTTGACACTTTTATTAGATTCCTAAATAATTTGCACCTTATGTAACGGAGTCAGAACAATTGTTTAGATATGTAGAGCATCCTCTTAGATCAGTTTAAATGTCTTGTTTTAGCTTAAATTTCCCACCAGGGTTAAAACTACAGCTATAGCTCAGCATCTGGGCCCAAGTTACTGACGTGTGCCTTAGACCAATAGACCCCGAACTTAATGAAAGGACTGCCTCCAATCATACTTAAAAGGTGAATCTGTACCTCAAGTCCCAGGTGCTACAGTAGTTTTACAAGATCTCAAGACTGGGATCCTAGCTCTGAAGCTTGTCCAGTCATCTGGGCCTGGATCCCAATGTCACTGCAGCTACCTGTGGGCTATTTTAGACCCGATACCAAAAGAGATCTCTTCAGCTATGACTCCTCACTGAGGAAAAAAAAAGCACAGGAGAATCCCTGAAGCCCTTGCCCTTAAAAACTACACAGCCAACATTGCTGTCAAAAGCTCCTGCAGCCTAGACTAGTGAGGCATTTGCAGTCATTGTTGACATTAATCACAACTAAAGAAGTTGCATGGGAGACTATGTCACTGTGCCCTCATGGAAACAGAATTATCACACCCTGCCCCACCAACACCTTCAGGTCTATCTGCAGGTGTTACTCTTGCCTTATGAAAACACTCTGTAAAGTTTGAAAGAGGTGACTACAACACCAGATGCACAATTCAAGGACACAAGAAACATGAAAAAGCAATGAAACATGACACCAACCAGAGAAAAACAATAATTCTTTAGTAACTGAGCATAAATAAATGAACATTTATGAATTGCATGAAAAGGAATTGAAATTAATGATCTTAAGGAAATTCAGTTAGGTACAAGAGAATACAAGTAGACAATTCAAATAAATCAGAAAAACGATTTGTAATTTAAATGAGAGATTCAACAAAGAGAGAGATATAATAAAATAAAACTAAACAGAAATCTTAGAGCCAAAAAATTTAACCAAGGCAATAAAAATGGAATAGAGAACTTTAACAGCAGAATAGCTCAAGAAGAAATAATCTGTCAACTTGAAGACATGTCTTTTGAAATACATATGAGGAAAAAGGGAAAAAAGAATAAAAAGGAGTGAAGACAGCCTACAGGACTTATGAGACACCATCAAGCAAACAAACACTCATGTTATGGGAGTTTCACAGAGAAGAGATGGTGAAAAGGACAGAAAATTTATTTAATGAAATAATTGCTAAAATTTTCCAAGTCTTGGGAGAGATCTGGACATTCAGATGCATGAAGATGGAAGATCTCCAAAGAGATAGAGGTAACAGATAGTCTCTTCAAGGCACATTATGATAAAACTATCAAAAGTCAAAGACGAAGAGAGAATTGTAAAATCAGCAAGAGAAAAGCAACAACTCACATATAAGTGCCATTAGACAATGAGATTTATCAGGAGAAACTTTGTGGGCCAGGAGAGAATCAGATGATATATTCAAAGTGATGAAAAAAAATTCCACAAACCAAGAATACTATGTCCAGCAAAGCCATCCTTCAGTAATAAAAGAGAAGTAAAGTCTTCTCCAATAAGCAAATGCTGAATGAATTCACCACTAGACATGCTCTGCCAGAAATGCTTACATAAGTTCTTCAAACAGAAAAAAAAGATGATAATTACAGATGGACCTCCAACTTATGATGATTTGACTTACTGTTTTTTACTTTATGATGGTGTGAAACTATTACAATCCCAACATACTTTGAATTTTGAACTTTTCCTGGGCTAGTGATACATAGTACATGGGATATTCCATATTTTATTATAAAATATCCTTTTAGAAATAATGTTGCCTAACTGTAGGCTAACGTTAAGTGTTATAAGCACATTTAAGGTAGGTTAGGCTAAGCTATGATGTTGGGTAGGTTAGGTGTATTAAATGCATTTCCTACTTACAGGATTTTCAGCTTAAAATGGGTTTAGTGGGATGTAGCACCATTATAAGTCATAGAGCATTTGTACTACAATGAATCTATATAAAAGTAATACATTCACTGGTAGAGGTAAATACGTAGTCAAATGCTGAATACTCCAATATTGTAATGACAGTATGTAAATCTTACCTATCTCTAATATGAAGCTTTTTGTTAAGCCTCATTGTTGGCACAAAACAAACAAACAAAAACCCTGACAGCAGATATACAAATTATTAAGACAAGGGAATTAAAGCTAAGGACTACAAAATATTATCAAATCACAAATGAAGATGATAAACGAGGAAGAAAGGAACAAAGGAGATGCAAAACAATCAGAAATAAACAAAAAGGCTGTGGTGAGTTGTTACCTATCAATTATAACCTTGAATATAAATGAATGAAATTCTCCAAGCAAAAGACAAAGTGACTGAATGGATTAAAAAACAATATTTAACTACATGCTGCCTACAAGAGATCCATTTAAGCTTTAAGGACACATATATGTTGAAAGGAAAAGAAGGAGGAAGATATCCCATGTAAATAATAATCAAAAGAGATCAGAGGTGACAATACTTATATATCTGATAAAACAGACTTCAAGTCAAAAACTCTTGCAAGAGACAAAGAAGATAATTATTTATTGATAAGTGGATCAATTTATCAAGAGGATATAACAGTGGTAAATACATATGCACTCAACATTGAAGCACCTAAATATATAAAGTAAATATTATTAGACATGAAGGAAGAAATAGGTACCAATACAGTAAGAGCAGGAGAATACAATACACGTTCAAAAATAGATAGATCAACCAGACAGCAAATCAACATGGAAATACTAGATGTAAACAGAACTTTAACCTAAATGGAACTAACAAACATGTATAAAACTCTCCAATGTACAGCAGCAGAATATACATTCTTCTCTAGTGCACATGGAACATTCTCCAGGACAGACCATATGTTAGGCCACAAAACAAGTCTTAACAAATTTAAGATTGAAATCATACCTAGTATTGTTTCCAACCACAACGATAAGAAACTAGAAATTGATACTAGGAGGAATCTTGAAAAATTTATAAGTATATGGAAATTAAACAACATGCTTCTGAATTACCAATGGGTCAAATAAGGATTCATAAGAAAAAATTTAAAATATCTTGAGCCAATGATGGAAACACAATATATCAAAATGTATGGAATGCAGTCAAAGTAGTTCTGAAGGAAAAAATTTACAAAAATAAATGCCTCATTAAAAAAAGACTAACACTAAATAAATAGCCTAACATTATGTCCCAAAAGCTAGAATAAGAAAAATAAAATGAGAACAAATTTAGCAGATTAAAGAACAGAAATAATCAGAGAATAGGAAAAAAACAGAAAAAAATGAATAACACTAGAATTTTTTTGACAAAATAAACAAATTGACATATGTCTAGCTAGACTGAGAGAAAAAGACAGATCACTCAAAAAATAAAATAAGAAGTGAAAGTGGACACACTACAACAGATGCCTCTGAAATTTGAAAAAAACATATGGGACTATTATGAACATTAATATGCCAACAAATTGGATAACTTGGAGAAAATGAATAAATTTTTAGAAAAATTTAGCCTACTAAGATTGGATCAAGAAGAAATAGAAATCTTGAACAGACTGATAAGAAATAAAAGAAATTAGAAATAATTAAAAATGTTCCAACAAAGAAAATATCAGAACCAGATGACTTGGATGAATTCAGGCTGAATTCTACCAACCACTCAAATAATTATTACCAATACTTCTTGAATGTTTTCAAAATATAGAGGTAAAGAAAATACTTCCAAACACATTTTATAGGGCCAGCATCACTTTGATAATAACGCTGGACAAATAAATCACAAGGAAAAAAAAACAAATAAATATTGATGCAAAATTTCTCAATAAAATATTAGCAAACCAAATTCAACAACACTTCAAAAGATTATATACCACAGGCAAGTGTATATATCCCTGGCATATAAGCCTGGATTAAAATACACATATCAGACATGTGATATCTCATACTGGCATACTGGAAAATGAAAACAATATAATTATCTCAATTGATGCAGAAAAATATTTAACCAAGTGCAGCATTTTTTCTTGATAGAGATCTCTTAACAATTTAGGTATAGAGTGAAATTTCCTCAACATAAGAAGGGCCATTTATAAATAACCCATAGCTAATGTGATGATCAATGGAGAAAAACTGAAGACCTTCCTGCTAAGATCCAGTACAAGGCAAGGATATGCACTGTCACCACTTCTGTTCAACCTAATATTGGAGGTATTATTATTATTACTATTATTTTATTTTTTTGAGACTGAGTCTTGCTTTATCTCCTAGGCTGGAGTGCAGTGGTGCCATCTTGGCTCACCGCAACCTCTACCTCCTGGGTTCAAGTGATTCTCATGCCTCAGCCTCCCAAGTAGCTGGGATTACAGGCATCCACCACCATGCCTGGCTAATTTTTGTATTGTTAGTAGAAACAGGGTTTCACCATGTTGGCCAAGCTGGTCTCGAACTCCTGACCTCAAGTGATCCTCCTGCCTTGACCTCCCAAAGTGCTGGGATTACAGGCGTGAGCCATTGCACCCAGGAGCTTGGTCACTGTTGGTTTATAACCGAGCTACTGATTTGTGTTTGTTAATTTTGTATCCTGAAACTTTGCTGAATTCGTTTATCAGTTCTAGGAGCTTTTTGGATGAGTTTGTAGGGTATTCTATGAATATGTCATCAGCAAACAGTTACTGTGTGATTTCCTCTTTACTGATTTGGATGGTCCTTTATTTCTTTTTCTTGCCTGATTGCTCTGTTAAAACTTCCAGTACTACGTTGAACAGAAGTGATGAAAGTGGGCATCTTTGTCTTGTTCCAGTTCTTAGGGGAAATGCTTTCAACTTTTTCCCATTCAGTATAATGTTGGTTGTGAGTTTGTCATAGATGGTTTTTACCACCTTAAGGTATGTCCCTTCCATGCCAATTTTGTTGAGGGTTTTAATCAAAGGGATATTGTATTTTGTCAAATGTTTTTTCTGCATCTATTAAGACGATTATGTGATTTTTGTGATTAATTCTGTTTATATGGTGTATCTATCATGTTTATTGACTTGCATATGTTAAACCGTCCCTGAATCCCAGGTATGAAACCCACGATTATCTTTCTGATATGCAGTTGGATTCAATTCACTAGTGTTTTGTTGAGGATTATTGCATCCATGTTCACTAGGGATATTTGTTTGTGGTTTTCTTTTTGTGTTTATCCTTTCTTGGTTTTGGTATAAAGGGTGATGCTGGTTTTAGAGAATGATTTAGGGAGGATTACTTCTTTCTCTTTTGGAATAGTGTCAATAAAATTGGTACCAATTTTTCTTTGAATGTTTGATAGAATTCAGCTGTGAATCAATTTGGTCCTGGACTTTTATTTCTTGGTAACTTTTTCATTATCCTTTCAATCCTGGTGCTTCTTATTGGTCTGATTACAGTTCCTATTTCTTCCTGGTTTAATCTAGGAGGACTGTATATTTTCAGGAAGTTATCCATCTCCTCTAGCTTTTCTATTTTATGTGCTAAATGTATTGAGAATCCCTCATATGTGATGAGTTGCTTCTTTCTGTGTTCAAAAGTCACTGTCATTGGTTTTAGAAAGTTTGGTTATTATGTGTCTTGGTATGGGTTGCTTTGATTTAGCATATTTGGAGTTTGTTGAGCTTTCTGGATGTTTATATTCATGTCTTTCATCAAATTTGGAAATTGTCAGCCCTTATTTCTACAAACATTCTCTTAGCTCCTTTCTCTTTCTCTTCTCTTTTTTACATAACTACAATGCATATGTTGGTCCACTTGATGGTTTCCTATGGGTCCCTTAGGGTTCGTTCATTTTTCTTTATGTTTTTTTCTCTTCATCAGTCTCAATAATTTATATTGTTTTACCTTCAGTTTCACTAGATTTTTACGCTATGTGCTCATATCTGCCTTTGGAATACTCTGAATTTTTCATTTTAGTTGTTGTACTTTTCAGCTCCAGAATTTCTTTTTGGTTTCTTTTTAGGTTTTCTATCTCTTTACATGTATTTACATTTTGATAATACATCATGTTACTGGTTTTCTCCATGACTTCCTTTAATTCTTTGAGCATCTTTAAGACAGTACTTTTAACGACTTTGTCTAATATATCTGTCATTAGATTTTTTTCAGGGACAGTTTTAGGTGTTTTTCTTTAAATGAACAATAATTTTTTATTTCTTTGTGTGCCTTATGATTATTTTTGCTTGAAAACCATATATTTAATACATTTAAACTATACTACACATCTACTAATGTGTTTCCTCTGGACATAGGATTCTCCCCCTTACCTGGAGTTTGCTGTTTTCTTTTCATTTTTTGAAAATTTGTTTTAGGTTTTTTCCGTGTTGAGGACCCATGTGAGGTGTTAAAACCTTCTCAGGTCTTTTCTTAGCCTATACCTTCCACTGGAGTAAGTGGTAACTTTATAATTCCCCCTGTACATGAAGCTGATTTTGAATGTCCTAGTCTTAAATGTCTGGCTTACAAAAGGAGAAAAGAGAAAATGATGGGGAACAAAAGGTGCCAGCCCTTTAAATCCCCTGAAATCAAGTCAACCTTATGGAGCAGGGCTTGCAAAAAGAAGGAACGTGTTACAATAATGGCTGCTGCCTTTTATTTTCTGCACCTCTGTGATCAGAAGTAGCAATCAGCAATCAGAGCACAGATGCCTGATATTTGGAGAATTGGGTACTTTTTGCCTCCCCTAGCTCCTAAAAGCTGTGGGCAAGGTGTTCCAAGAACATTTGCAGAGATGCTTGCCATAGGAGTGAAGACTGGAGGATGGGTAGCTGCTACTGTACTAAAACTGAAATTGACTGACATTAACTACAATGTATTATTTAAGTCTTCCCTGGAAGTTACAAACCTTCAATAGATTCCAGAATTCCAAGATAATTACATCAGAAATATTCTACCAGTGTAGTTGTTTTCTAGGTAGGCAGACAGATTTCTGGTACTTCCTAGCCCAGTCTTCTCAGAATCCTTTACAATCCATTTTGATACATACAGAACATACATCTGTGATAATCACTCTGAGATCAGGTTCATCACAGGAATGGCATAGACAGGACTGATCAGAGGGAAAAAAGAAGACTTCCAGAAGAAGAAAATGATATAATTTTTTCTTTTGGTTTATTCCACACTGATATATCAGGGAAACTAAATAATTTTATTTTAAATATATTAAATACGTTTTTCTTTTTTCTAAGTATTGTATGCTTTTTACCCAGAAATCTATTTAGAGACATGGCTCTCAACTTGGTATAAAGCTCATATGTCATGGAGAAGAAAAAGATTTTTTAAAGACATGTAAACAACTATGAGACTCTGTACAACTCCCTTCTCACTTCCCAAGTTTCACAATAGTGAAGTCCCACTAAAATATTGGCATATACTGCAGAGTCATAGTAACCAAAACAGCATGGTATTGGCATACAAACAGACACATAGAACAATGGAACAGAATAGAGAACCTAGAAAGAAATCCACACACCTACAGTGAACTCATTTTTGCCAAAGGTGCCAGGAATGACACTGGGAAAATGACAGTCTCTTCAATAAATGGTTCTGGAAAAACAGAATATCCATATGCAGAAGAATGAAACTAGACCTCTGTCTCTCATGATACACAAAAAATCAAATCAAAATGGATTGCTGACTTAAATGTAGGACCCCAAATTATGAAACTACTATAAGAAAACTTTAAGGAAACTCTATAGGACATTGATGTGGGCAAAAATTTCTTGAGTAATACCCCCACAAACACAGGCAACCAAAGCAAAAAAGGACAAGGACAAATGGGATCACATCAAGCTACAATGCTTCTGCCCAGCAAAAGAAACAATCAACAAAGTGAAGAGATAACAAACAGAATGGGAAACAATAGTTGCAAACTACCCATCTGATAAGGGATTAATAACTAGAATACATAAGAAACTCAAACAATTCCATAGGAAAAAAATTCTGATAACCCAACTAAAAAAAAAAAGCAAAAGATTTGAATGGCTATTTCTCAAAAGAAGACATACAAATGGCAAACAGGCATATAAAAGGGTGCTTAACGTCATTGATTATCAGAGAAATGCAAATCAAAACTACAATGAGATATCATCTCACCCCAGTTAAAATGGCTTATATTCAAAAGACACAACAATAAATGCTGATGAGGATGTGGAGAAAAGGGAACCCTCATACACTGTTGGTGGGAATGTAAATTAGTAGAACCACTATGGAGAACAGTTTGGAAGTTCCTCAAAAGACTAAAAATTGAACTACCATATGATCCAGCAAACCCACAGCTGTGTATATACTTGAAAGAAAGGAAATCAGTATAGTGAAACAATATGTACACTATCATGTTTGTTGCAGTACTGTTTACAACCACTAAGATTTGGATGAAACATAAGTGTCCATCAACAAATAAATGGATAAAGAAAATGTACGTTATATACAATGGAGTATTATTCAGCCATAAGAAAGCATCAGTTCCTGTCATTTGCAACAACATAGATGAAGCTAGAGGTCATTTGTTAAGTGAAATAAATCAGGCACAGAAAGAAAAACATCACATATTCTATTTGTGAAATCGAAAAATCAAAATAATTGAACTTATGGACATAGGGTGCAGAAGGATGGTTACGAGTCTATGAAGGGTAGTGGGAGTATGAGAGGGGAGGTGGAATGGTTAATGGGTACAAAAAAATAGTTGGAAAGAATGAATAAGAACTAGTATTTGATAACATAACAGGATGACTATAGTCAACAATAATTTAATTGTATATTCCAAAATAACTAGAAGAATATAATTGGTTTGTTTATAACACAAAAATAAATGTTTGAGGGCATATATACTCCATTTTCCGTGATGTGATTATTATGCATGGCATGCCTGTATCAAAACAACTCATTCACTCCATAAATAAATGTGCCTATTATGTAACCACAGAAATTTAGAATACAAAAATAAAAAAGACAAAAAAGAAATAATTTAAAAAATTGCAGTAAAAATGCTAATTATCAATGATATTATTAAAAGCCGTATTTTCATGATTTGATTAAATTAGATAATTTCTTTTAGAAAATAGTTCTTTAGTGTCTTAAATTCTATATAAAGCTTTCTTGTTTCGTGTATGCATAGTATTTAGTAATATTTATTTTGGTAATTATTCTCAAACACTTAACAAATTACCCTGAAATTGCTTTTTTGTTTAAAATACATATAAAAGCACTTGTATCATTTAAAAAATAATACATTAAAATCTTAAAAAATAAATGAAAAAAATATGTCATTATAATGGTTATCTTTTCAGCCTTTCCTTTAAAATTTGTTAGCCTCCAGATAATAGAAGTTTCTGTTGCAAAAAGAAAATAATAATTCCATTTATATGCTTGTGTATATGTGCACACACATACATATATAATCATCAATATTCCCAAGTTTCATGGTCTTCTCATGACCCTTGACAACTCAGCCAATTACTCTAGCAGCTTGAAAACAAGAAATGCAGCATCTTTGGTGTAAGCCATCAAAATTAGAATTCAACTCTAGGAGCAGTCCATGTGAGAATCAAACAAATAAGGACACACATCAGCAAGACAGTAGACAGGGATGATTACTCCACCTAAATTACCCCCAGGAGACTAGAGGTAGCAGCAGAACAATCCACCTAATTTTAATGCAGAAATGAAGGGAGAGAACCTAGTATATCCTCCTGAAGCTGAACAGCAGTCTCCAATATGCTTCGGGAATGTCCCAGACCACCTCTGTCTAAAACTAAAGCACTATTCACTTTATAAGCAAACTTCAAAGTGTGATCCAAGGATTATCTGGTTTGAAATTAAATTGTAGACTCTGGGACTCAATCCCCTTAAATCTCTTTACTCAGAATCTCTGAAGTTGTCTTTCAAGAATTTGTATTTTGAACAGGGTATCCAGTGGATTATTTTAAAAATAGTATTTCATGGAAACATAATTACATATAGAAAATAATGTGTGATGGATACCCAGACCAAGATATAAAGCATTGCCATCATTCTAGAAAGTTCCTCTTGCCCCTTTCTAGTCAACTCCCCTTGATATATCAACTATACTAAGTGAATTTTTAACTTTTCTCAGCTTACATTGGTTATTTCTGTTCCTGAGTCTCATAAAAATGGAACCTATAGTAAGCAAACTTTTGTTTCTGGTTTCTGTCCCTCAGCATATTATTTTTGAAGCCAGGTAATTTTTAGGCAAGGTGGACTTTGAAAACCAAAGCTTTCTAATGCAGAAATTGTCATAAGAAAGTCTAATATTGGAATTCTTCTGAGGTGATGAAGTTATCTCAAGTTATCTCATTTTAAGAGTGTTTTGCCTCTGAGGCAGGTCTGTTACATGGTGGCCAGGTAGGCTGTTAAACTGAACTCTTCTGCACCAAGGATTTCACTCTTGGAGTCGAAACCAGCTTAAGAAATCAACTACTGCATTTTCATTGTCATATTTTCACCATTTCTAAAGTTATGTTTATCTTCAATTTGAAATTCCATGAGAGAAATTTTTAAAACACCACAATGAAAACCAGTCAAAATTTCAGTTAATATCTGGCTTTAAATAAAATAATAACAAGTGGCTGAATGTCTCAGCGTTCACCTATTCCTTTCACGGTCCTTTCGGCTTGATTGCTACAGGTTTTCACTTAAGAATTCTAAGTAGTTTCTCAGAATGAAGATAATAACACAGCAAGAAATCCAAGTTGTAATTATCAGGGAAACATGAAAATTATGATGCAAAACACATAGTAGACCACCTAGGCTTCAGCCCTGCCAGAGAGATATTGGTCACTGTGGTACATCGTTGAGTGTTTTGCTGAGTTCAGTGCTTCAAGCAATTTGACTTTCGTTTTTTTTTGACTGAGTCTTCCACAATCAAATAGCTATTATAGGATCAAAGATCTGCTGGAGATGTAAATTAACTTTTCTTTCCCTTATGTTTCCCTCTACAGACTCCAGTGATGTAAGCCAGCTTTTCATTAAATTGTCTTCTCTCTTGGTCTCTGATGTCAGAAGAAGTGATAAAAGTTAGAAGTGAGCTGTCATGCTTCCCCACTGCCATTATACCAAAAGGCCTGCTTGGAGCTGGCAGGGGATGCATGTGAGATTAAATGAGAGGAGGAATAATCTAGACAGTGAAGAATGTCTGCATGGCTGATGGGCAGCATGGGGATGTTCAGTATAGGAAACAGTGAAAGAAAGCTTCTAAAGACATTTTTAGTTAAAGTTGATCCCATAAGGGGAAGATGCTGGGGAAACTTGGAACCTTGAATAGTCAGTCCCTTTATCAGTTGCATTATTACCAAATAGGATATTGGCTACTTTTCTTTCAAAGCTTACCATCAGTTTGGGTTTTACACTGTTTGGTTTAATTTTTTCTTGCATTAACTATCATTGCTCAGGAAAAAAAAATTAACTATATTTTAATTTATATGTTTGTAAACTATTCTTTCTTGAAGCAAATATTTACTCATATCAGATCTTTAACTCTACCATGTAGAAAACATCAACTTTTCACCAAGAGGTGAGTCAACTTGTAACTGTGGGACTTATAAATGGTCAAGAAGAGGTTCACAGTTTATAGTCAAGGTTCTTTGGGAAGCTATAGTTTCTACTTTCATTTATTGTAGATGTAAAGAAAAGAAAGCTACTATAATTCTGGGTCACTCAAGTAGCCTAGTAGCTCCATTACTTTCTGCTTCAAAGAAGAATATATCTTTGAAAATGTTACTAATTCTGAACTGAGGTCTTTTTCATTTATTTGACCTTTGATGCTTCCCCATTGATTCAGCACAAGTTTTATTTCATAGTGATGGAGATAAAATGCATATTTCCACTCTATGCTCCATTCTGTAAATCTCTATTGGAGAAGGAAAAAATTCATAACTTTGAAGTGGTGTGCTTAGAGATTAGGTACAAAAAAAGAGAAACATTTGATTATCAGGAATCATAAAATTGGCAAACTCTGCGAAGTCATCTAGAAAGACAGGACATTTGGATTGAGAATCAAAAAATACTGGTCAGAATTGAAGCTCTACTACTTACTAATTGAAAATCACACAATCTGAATCCTATTTTCTTGATCTATGAATTGAGGATACTATTACCTGGTCTTTCTGGAGGTTTTTTCTGGAGTTGGGGGTGAAAATCAAATGAGGTAATCAATGTGAATGTACCTTGTGTTCTAAAAAGTACTATGAACATGTGAAGGGTTGCTGTTGCTTTTGCTGCTGCTTGGGCTGATAGTGATGACAAGCCTCATGGCATCCTGGAAGACAGACACACTGGAATACAAACCCAAGTTACTGTTCTGCTAAATGTATGTCACTATTTAGTGTGTCACATTTTTATATCAAGTTTCCTTATCTGTAAAATGAAGTTTAATATTACTGTTTAAAATGAACACACAAAAATATGACTGTTTAAATAACATATAAAGTATATAGTTGTTAGTAAATGCCAAACACATAATAGATGATCAATAAATATTAATTTTCTTTGTAACTTCCTCCTCCCCATGCATGTGCATGTACGTACACATACACACACACACACATGCACACACACACTCCGAAGCACACATTTGGGACCAGGGCAAGAGTTGGAATTAGGGCAAGAATTGGCAATTTAGGGCCTGTGAAATAAATCTGGCCCACCCTCTGTTTTTGTTAATAAAGTTTTATTTGAACACAGTCACACTTATTTGCTTACATATTACCTATAGTTGCTTTTGCACTACAATGATAGAATTGACTAGTTGCAACAGAGACTGTATGGCCCATGAAACCTAAATACTTACAGACCCATATGGCTCTTTATAAAAAGTTTGCTGATTCCTGGTCTAAAGAAAGGATCTAATATTATAAAAATAAGAAATGAATAGTCTTATCAATTGGTGTTTATTTATATGAACAACAGATACAACCTTGGAGGTGTAGATGGAATCTCAAACATTTTGATGTCAGGACCTCTTTACAATGAAAAAACTTTAATATATATATATATATATACTATATTTGCTTGGTTTGATCATGTGATCTATATTTATCATATTCAAAATTAAAAACAATTAATTCTTAAAAATATTAATTCATTAAAATTAACTTATTACCTATTAAAATAAATGATATTTTCATTAAAAATATATTTTCCAAAGCAAAAAATTAGTTAAAAGATTAGTGCTTTATATTTTTGCAAATGTCTTTAATGTTTGGCTTAAATAAAGACAATAGGAATCTCATATCTGTGTCTGCATTCAATCTGTTCTGATAATACACATATATAGCCTTTGCAAAATTCTGCTGTACACTTGTGCAGTCCTAGCATTATTATAAAAATAGTTTTGAGTTTGTGGACACTCAGCTGTCCCATATTACAGTTTGAAAACCACTTCTATAAGGTGGTGTGTAAATGTACAAAATCCAAACCAGGGTAATAACCTCAAAATATAAAATTTAACTCATAATATTAAGACCCTGATAAATTTCACTATCTGTTTCATAGCAAATAATTTGTTTTGAATGCAGATATATTTTGTTAAGTAGAAGACTGTGCACTAAAATGTAGTCCTTAAACCAAAATCCCATGTATAAAACCACATATTTTATATTGATTTGCATTTTAAATGTAAAATGGATTCACATTTCTATGTGTAAAATGCCAGGCTCAAAATACTTTTACTGCTATGATCCCATGTCTTATTTACTGAGGAGGCAAACCATACTAACCCAGAATCAGGGTTTTGTGACCATCAATTTAAAATATGATTGCCTCTACTATTTCTAAGTCCCAGTTCTGCAACCCTGAGGCTCTTTTAAATTTGAGAAACAGTTTTGATGGGCCCCATATTGAGTATAATTATTTCCCAGAGGTACTATTAATAGTTTATGGCCAGGCCATCCATCCCTGAGTTTCCATTAAAAGACAGAGAGTCTATGGCACTACAACTTTTTCCCATCAGATTTTTTTGACCATCTGCCCTTGCTCCTCAGGAATTCCCCATGCCTCCCTGTGTACGTCTATCCCTGCAAATGCCAAGGATATGGAATAAGTGAGCCTACTGCCCCTGTGGCACTGCAGGGTGACTCCTTGGTGAAGCGTCTACATCTATCTGATATCTCCTCACTTCTTCAATCTGTTCACTAGTGTAGAATTAGGTCAGCACAAGCTATCACGAAAAAGAAACAGAGTGTTTGATGTAAATAAAGTGATCTTTAAAAATTACACCACAAACGTGTTCACTGTAGATAACTTAGAAATACATATGCACAAAATCCAAACCAAATATATACCCTAAATATCACCACTAGAAACAACTATTTTGGAATACTTATAGTACTCTCATTATTATTTTAATTAGTGACTTGTGATCTCATTTTCTCAACATTTAAAAACTGAGTACTAAATGATTTATTAAGATACTCAACTAGTAGAAAAATCTAATCTACTATTTTCACAAAACTTCAACACAATAAACATTTATTGCAAAAGCTGGAAGCATTCCTTTTGAAAACTGGCACAAGACAAGGATGCCCTCTCTCACCACTCCTATTCAACATAGGATTGGAAGTTATGGCCAGGGCAATCAGGCAAGAGAAAGAAATAAAAGGTATCCAATAGGAAGAGGAAGTCAAATTGTCTCTGTTTGCAGGTGACATGACTGTATACATAGAAAACTCCATCGTCTCAGCCCCAAAACTCTTTAAGCTGATAAGCAACTTCAGCAAAGTATCAGGATGCAGAATCAATGTGAAAAAATCACAAGTATTCATATACACCAATAATAGACAAACAGAGAGCCAAATAATGAGTCAATTCCCATTCACAAAGAGAATAAATTACCTAGGAATAGAACTTATAAGGGACGTGAAGGACCTCGTCAAGGAGAACTATAAACCATGCTCAAGAAAATAAGAGAGGACACAAACAAATGGAAAAAAAAAAATCCATACTCACAGATAGGAAGAATCAATATAATGAAAATGGCCATACTGCTCAAAGTAATTTATAGATTCAATGCTATTCCTATCAAGCTATCATTGACTTTCTTCACAGAATTAGAAAAAAATCACTTTACATTCCATATGGAAATGAAAAAGAGCCCATATAGCCAAGACAATCCTAAGCAAAAAGAACAAAGTTGGAGGCATCACGCTATCTGACTTCAAACCATACTACAAGGCTACGGTAACCAAAACAGCATGGTTTTGGTACCTAGCAAATATATAGACCAAAGGAACAGAACAGAGACCTCAAAAATAACACCACACATCTACAACCATCTGGTCTTCAATAAACCTGACAAAAACAAGCAATGGTGAAAGGATTCCCTGTTTCATAAATGGTGCTGGGAAAACTGGCTAGCTTTAGGCAGAAAACAGAAAGTGGACCCCTTCCATACACCTTATACAAAAATTAACTTGAGACGGAACAAAGACTTAAAACCACAAAAACCCTAGAAGAAAGCCTAGCCAATAGCATTCAGGACATAGGCATGAGCAGACTTCATGACTAAAACACCAAAAGCAATTGCAACAAAGGCCAAAATTGACAAATGGAATCTAATTAAACTAAAAAGCTTCTGCACAGCAAAATAAACTATCATCAGTGTGAACTGGCAGCCTACAGGAATGGGAGAACATTTTTGCAATCTACCCATTGGACAAAGGTCTAATATCCAGAATCTATAAGGAACTTAAACAAATTTACAAGAAAAAAACAACCCCATCAAAAAGTGGGCAAAGGAAACAAGCAGACACTTCTCAAAAGAAGATATTTAAGGCCGGGCATGGTGACTCACACCTGTAATCCCAGCACTTTGGGAGGCTGGGTGGGCAGATCATCTGAGGTCAGGAGTTTGAGATCAGCCTGGCTAACATGGTGAAACCCCATTTCAACTAAAAATACAAAAAATTAGTCGGGCATGGTGATGCATGCCTGTAATCCCAGCTACTTGGGAGACTGAGGCAGAAGAATCGCTTGAACCCAGGAGGCGGAGGTTGCAGTGAGCCAAGATCGTGCCATTACTACTTCAGCTTAGGCAACAAGAGCGAAAACCCGACTCAAAAAAAAAAAAAAAAAAGGGGGGGGGGCATTTATGTGGCCAATAAACATATGAAAACACTCTCATCATTACTGGTCATTACAGACATGCAAATCAAAACCACAGTGAGATACCATCTCACGCCAGTTAGAATGATGTTTATTAAAATGTCAGGAAACAACAGATTCTGGCAAGGTTGTGGAGAAATAGGAATGTTTTTACACTGTTGGTGAGAGTGTAAATTAGTTCAACCATTGTGGAAGACAGTGTGGCAATTCCTCAAGGATCTAGAGCCAGAAATACTATTTGACCCAGCTGTCTCATTATGGGGTATATACCCAATAGATTATAAATCATTCCACTATAAAGACACATGCATACGTATGTTTATTGCAGCACTATTTACAATAGCAAAGACTTGGAACCAATCCAAATGCCTATCAATGATAGACTGGATAAAGAAAATGTGGCATGTATACACCACGGAATACTATGCAGCCATGAAAAAGAATGAGTTCATGTCCTTTGCAGGGACATGGATGAAGCTGGAAGCCATTGTTCTCAGCAAACTAACACAGGAACAGAAAACCAAACACTGCATGTTCTCATTCATAAATGGGAGTTGAACAATGAGAACACATGGACAGAGGGAGGGGAACATCACACACCAGGGCCTGTCAGGGGGTGTGGAGCAAGGGGAGGGAGAGTATTAGAATAAATACCTAATGCATGCGGGGCTTAAAACCTAGATGATGAGTTGACAGGTGCAGCAAACCACCATGGCACATATGTACCTATGTAACAAACCTGCATGTTCTGCACGTGTTCTGTCCCAGAACTTAAAGAAAAAAAAAAAGAGAAATTCTCTTAAACCTTCATAGAATCTCTAACTTTATTAATATAGTCAGCATACGACAAGTTAACCATAAAGGTATCATGATAAATAAAATTTCATGAAAGCATATGTTTATAGACATAGCATGTTTCAGGAAAAACATAGTCTTATTTTAAAAAAATTATCTCATAATATTTTATGGCATAAAATATCTTCTTTTCTGCCAGCCATGTATGTCTTTACAAAATACACATAGTAATGAACTAATAGCCAATCCTCATTAGGATCAATGAAAATCAATTGTTAAATAAATTAATATATATTTATTAGGAAAATTCCATGAGGTATCTTTTGGACCAAAAAACTATCTAGTCTGTAAATGGATCAGGTTAAGTTTGTTTACAGGGTAGGTACTGAGGCCAGAAACATTCAAGAGAGAGATTCGGACTTCAGAAACAGGAACTGTAGAGAGTTAGCTGCAGAACAAGAGCACTAATTCAGGACTGGTGGGATAGGATAGCATACAAGACACATGGGAATGTCGAAGAGAATATTTCTTTCCATGCATGGATGTATTGATACAAGCAAGCTTCCGTCAAAAAATGACTTCCTTCCAAAGGTTCATATGGCATAAACATTAACACTTTTCCTTGATTGCCTCACAGATTGGCTTTTCCTCCAAAGATTCTCCTTCTGGAAAAGTAAAGTCCAGAAAGAGAAATATTTAATTGTTACAGTCATAAAAATTATACTTATTCACTAATGCTGCAGCCAGGGTAGAAGAGAGAGAAGTTCCAACTTTAACCATATTTTCACCAACTTTTCTTTCTGTTTTTAAATAAAAGCATATAGGAATGAAAGTGAGTGTTGTTATTCTGGAGAAATTCTCTTAAATTTATGAAAGAACAAATTACTCATAGAGATTTTGTAATCAGTATTATATTTCTTATTATAGTTTTTATCAGTGTGCCTCAACTGTGAAGGTTGAGACTTTCTGCTCAAAATGATACCATATTACAGTCATGCACCACATAACAATATTTGGTCAATGACAGACTTGTATATACAATGGTGGACCCATAAGACTATCTTACTGTATTTTATTGTACCTTTTCTATGTTGATGTATGTTTAGAAACACAAATATCTACCATTGTGTTATAATTACCTACAGTATTCAGTAAAGTAACATGCTATAAATTTTGTAGTGTAGGAGCAATAGATTATACCATATTGCCTAGTTATGTAGTAGTGGGCTACTATTTAGGTTTGTGTAAGTACACTCTATGAGGTTTGCAGGAAAACGAAATTGCCTAACAATGCATTTTTCAGAAAGTATCTCTGTTATTAAGTGATGCATGATTTTATTCCCCCTCCCTTCTTACTCACCGGACTTCTCATTTTTTCACACCTTGCTTAACTCATCATTTGTCAATTCTTGCCATTTCTTGCTCCTCTGCAATGTATTTAACATTCATCCTTTCATTATCATTTTCATTGTCACATCTCATATTTCTATTCTCTGTCATCTGGAAAGTCGCAAAGTTTCCATGATATGGCACACTGGGGCCTGAGAATATTTATATGTACATTTTCCATTTCTATTGCACTCTGTCATGAAATTCAGTGACCACAGTAGTTTCTTGTTCAAAAGCCACCAATGGCTTTAAAGCACTTATCTAAAAGTGTTCAAGTAGTCCAGTCAAATATCAACATAGCTTACAGTGATTTCACTCTTATTCTACATAAAGGTTATGATTTAATCTGGACATACCTTGTTCTTTCCTGATTCTTATCAGACCATTTCTTCTGTCCTCTACAATATATATTTCATGTGGCCAGAAAATTTTTGTTTTGTTCTCTGCTATACACACAGTTCCTAATGATGTGTAGGCATTTAACAAATATTAATAGTGAGAATTTTTTAATGAATCAGTTCATAAATACATGAATATTTCATATAGTTTTGTCCACAGTTTTTACCTCTGGAAATCCCCACTTTTTTATTTTGAATGCAGTTGACCACAGTGAGTGGTTTGGTCTCATCACAAGGGAGGATGGATCAGAATGAGGAACAATTCTTTGATGAGTTTTAGGAAAGTGGAAAGATGTCCTGTTATTGTTTATTCAACAAATGCTTACTGATTAACTCCTGTGTGCAAGGACCTGGTTCCATTGTTTCTATCTTCAAAGGCCTCAAAATCTAGAACTTGAGATAGAAAGAAAAACTACTTAGGATATATTGTTCATTTCAATATTTTGAGATGTAATCATAAAATAAAATGGAAAAACATAGAAGTCAGTTATTTTATTTACTTGGATACATTGGAGAATCTCTGAAAAGGTCACTCAGAGGCCAGATTTAAAGAATGAGTTGAAATTTACTGGGGACATAAATAGAGGAAGGAAACAGTTAGAAGATAGCCCATGAGTGGATTTAAGAATTTTCAGACCAGTTGTCATGACTCATGCCTGTAATTTCAGAACTTTGGGAGGCCAAGCTGGGAAGATCACTTGAGGCCAGGAAGTCAAAACCAGCCTGGTCAACAGAGTGAGACCCCATCTCTACAAAAATAAAAGCAAAAAATTAGCGGGGTGTAGTGGCACATCCTTGCAGTCCGAGCTATTCTAGAGGCTGAAGTGGGAGGATTGTTTGAACCCAGGAGTTTGAGGCTACAGGGAACCATGATTACACCATTGCACTCCCCCAGGCTAGGTGATAGAGCACAACCCTGTCTCTTAAACAAAAAAAATGTGACTTTGAAACATTATGATAAAGTCCTGAAAGTGCTCTTGGTTACCCATCCGTTTGCATAATGCAATAGCAGGTGCTGTGATAACAGAAGTGTAGGGTTCCATGAGAGCCAATTAGAAGATCATCGTGCGTGGATTGTAGGAAGAAATAAGGGAAGGTAGCAAGGAAGATCAGGCAATGTAGAAGCTGACATATTGCAGGTGACTCAAACGTAAGTGGGTGAAGAAAGAATAGGTAAACGTCTACTTAAAAAAAGAAGAACATAAACAGCATCAAATTTAAGAAGTTATAAAAATATATTTAAAACACCAAGATATATGAGGGTAACAATAACAATAAAATCATAAATCAGAAAAAATATAATTGTGAAATCCTGACTGGCTTGTTTAAAAAAGAAACAATAATAAAATAAATAAGTGTCGATAAAATTTAGTCAAGATAAACTACACATTTAAAAATTAGAAATAAAGCATATAACAACAAATGTGAAGATATTTAAAGTTATAAGTTAATAGTATGATATATTAATATTTTAAGTCTTAACAAAGTAGATAATTTAACTTTAATAGATGAATATAGCAATAACAAAGTAGTATATACTAAAAAAAGAGTAACTTTCCTCCAAAAAAACGTTTACAAGCAATGGACTTAAAGACTTCCTTCAATAATCAAGAAATGTGAAATGTCAACAAAATGTTCAATGACATAGAAAATGGGGGGGAGCCAAATTTTAACAGAACTTTTGTAAATCTGATATATAATCTGATAATGGCAACAGTGAAGACAATTACAGAACTTCTTTCAGATAAACATACGGAAAATCTTAGAAAACCTTACCAACATATTAATGGAAAGTAATATAAAAATCAGAAAAAATATCATAAAATTATTGAACAAAATTCAAGATTGATTTCTGATTAAAAAGAAAATACAGTTATAGGGAAATGTGGAATTACTAATGTCTAACTAATATATTAAGGATACCAATCTAAAATTTGCTAATAGCATCATATTTACAAAATTAATAACTATTACCATGAGAAGGAAAGTAAGAATTAATGATTAGCATTATGTTACAATTCTGGGAATTCTGAACAATGTAATAAAATATCAAGCAGAAATAACTAAGAGGTGATAACTCATATTATTTACAAATATTACAAATATAAGGAATCTTAAAATGATCATTTGATATAATTTATTATGGTAAATTGTTAAAGTCTACCTTAGGAAAATAACACTAATAAAAAATGTTAACAAAAATATTTTTGGAGTTATTTATGTTAACAAAATTTGGAAAAGCCTAAATATTTACTAGAAGGAAACAGTACCTTGATATAGACTGGCATTAAACTTAGTTTTTAAATTTGATTAAACTTAGTTTCTATGAGACATTTGTGTCACTCAAAGTTGTATGTATAGACACTGACTGAAACACAAAGTGGGTTACAATATTGAATATGTGATATAACGGCAACCGTGAAGAAAATAGCAGAGAACCAAATGGAAGGAAAAGTGCAGGACCTGAATAATGAGTACCTTTGGACAGTGGGATCTTAGTTCCTCTTACTCTTCCTACTAATTTAAAATTTGCAAATTTATTACCTTGAGAATATGAGAATACATTATATTTATAATTAGAAAACATAAAATGAGTGCTAAATAAACAAATATATCAAATTACTTTCCTTGATTAATCCTACTGGCATTGATCATTACTTTATATGGCACCCCCATACTTACGTATTCAGTTTCTACCATATTAATTTGCATGTTTTAAAAAGTCAATTTATAAGCATAATTATGGCATTTCTACGTTTATATAGTGTAGTCTCCAAAATCAATTATAAGCTTGAGGATATGAGGAACCACAGTGTATTTCCAACTATGTTTATACAATAAATCATGTGGTACTTTAAAGAGTGAATGTTGTTAACTTACTGAACACCTGATGAAACATGGGGAAAGATGGCAATGTCTGACAATAGGAACAGACATGAAATAAAATCCAACATTCTGTATAATTCTTATTGCCTCTTAACCCTACTTGTTGAATTACGAAAACTATACATACAAAACTTTGAGCATTATACTCATTTAGCTGTACATTATCATTTCAAAACAAACTTACACATGGCTCCCATTATTATAATAATGCTCCCGTTGTAAAAACTTTTAAGATCTAACTTTCTGCCACTACTACTTTACTTTTATATTAGTTTATGCCATACTTCTTTCTGAGTTTCTGTCAATATTCATCTGAAGTATTTTCGTGTAAAATTAGATAATTTTGTGTAAAAATTAGATAGTAATAGGAAAATAGATAACTGTAGAAGTTATTACTACAGCTTTGCCTATTAACACATACACACTATTTCTTCATGTCCCAGATGTTCAGGCATATGGGAATGAAAAAAATTAATGAGCTGGAACCTCTTGATTCAGTTATTCTGGTGACAAACAATCTGTATAGCTCATTGATGATTATTTTATCCTTGACAAAGTGGCTGCAATTGTTACTTGCAGATGCAGCCACACTTAATTTCTTTTCTCCACTCCCCACTGAATTGTATTTGTTATTCTTGATACGAGAAATGTGTTAAGAAACATGCCACTAACTACAAGTGCTCCCTATACGATTAGCTACAGAAAGAGGTGATAACTCATATTATTTACAAATATTACAAGTATAAGGACCCTTAAAATGATCATTTTCTATAATTTATTATAATAAATTGTTATATTTATTTTAACAATTATCGATTAGCTACAGAACACAAATAGTGTTTACTATTTTAGCCAGATGTAAAAATGTGACGCAGTAATTCAGTGAAGACTATTACTCATTTCAGGGGATAGGGCTTTGGTCAAGAATTGTGAGAAACTCTTGAAAAGGAAAAGAACCTCACACCCCCTACCATGACAGTAATACAATTCCAAAAGCAAAAGGAGAAAAAATGTAAATGTATTAAATAAAAAATATTTTAAGGTAAAGTAAAAGTAGGTATAGAATAGTGAGTCACATACAAATTGTGAAAGTGAGTGATGGCCCAGAAAGCAAAGGAGAGGGAAAAATATGGTAGGTGAATATGGTTGCAATGCTAATTAAAAAATGTTATTAGCAGCTTGCTCAATTCAAGCTTTGAATAAATAGAAATAGAGTGTTTATAACAGTACTCTTAATCTACTGGTGGCAATATTAAGATAATTGTTGAAATATACTTAAAAGAAGTCAGTGAAAGCAGAGAATGAAAGACTATTGAACTTTTCTGGTTTTATAAAAATTTGCCTATGTCCAACATACAGACACAATAATAAATATTGGAAATAGAGAGCAAATCTTGGCCATTCACATGAGAGTTAGCTATTAATTCTTTGGTCATAGGCTGTATTCCTACAAGCAAACTTTGGCTAAAATATGTGACTCAATACAGATACTCATTTTTTTCAAGTGTTTACCACCTGTTTGAGTCCATTTGGCCTGCTGTAACAAATTACCTTAGACTGGGTAATTTATAAACAGAAATTATTGTTCTCAGTTCTGGGGGTTGGGAAGTCCAAGATCAAGGAGCCAGCAGAGTTGTTATCTGATGAGGTTTGTTTCTCAAACTTACTGCTGCATCTTCACATGACATAAGGGCAAAAGGGGCAAAGTAGCTCCCTAAGGGTTCTTTTATAAGGGTGCTAACCCATTCATGAGGGCTCCCCACCCCCCATGACCTACTCACATCCCAAAGACCTCCTCCTTCCTCCCTTCCTTCCTTCCTTCCTTTTTTTCCTTTCATTCTCATTCTCTCTCTCTCTCTCTCTCCCCGCCCCCCGCCCGGAGTCTTGCTCTGTTGCCCAGGCTGGAGTGCAGTGGCACAATCTCAGCTCACTGCAACCTCTGCTTCCCAGGTTCAAGCAATTCTCCTGCTTCATCTTCCCGAGTAGCTGGGATTACAGGCACATGCCACCACGCCTGGCTATTTTCGTATTTTTAGCAGAGATGGGGTTTCACCATGTTGGACAGGCTGGTCTTGAACTCTTGACCTCGTGATCTGTCCACTTCAGCCTCCCAAACTGCTGGGATTACAGGCATGAGCCACTGTGTCCAGCCTGGCTTCACATCTTAACACCAACATATTGGGAATTAGATTTCAATACATGAATTTTGGAGAGATGTAAAGTTTCAGCCCATAGCACAAATCAAGGTTTAATGTTTGAGGCACCTGCCAAAATACACATTTGAAAAGAGCAGAACGCCTGGAATGCCAAATGAATTACATTAGTAGAGGCAAATTCTAACAATGAAATGAAAAGAACTGCAAACAGAAAGAATCACAGAGACAACCATTTAATTTTAACATTGAGGAAAAACTTTGAATGTGGGTTCCATTCAGTTGTGCAATAACTCAATGTATACAGCATCAACGCTTTTAAAACACTGAGATAAAATATTTTTGGATTTTATCAAATTTGGATGTAATGCTAGGAGAAGAACTCATACTTTGAAGGCACTGTGATAAATTAAAGGATTTATTTAGTTCTGTTTGCACTTGCTATATGGTGTTTCCAATGTGAATATTTTCACAAGATTTACATGTCTAATACATGAGCTGGCTCCTGACCTTGAAACAATTGTTAGCAATACATACACTGGTAAAAAAAATTACCTTCTGCTGTCCTGCATGACCATGGACATGGACATCATAGTATTTACGCATAATAAAAACTTTCAGTGGAAGAACATACCATGCTCATGGATAGGAAGAATCAATATCGTGAAAATGGCCATACTGCCCAAGGTTATTTATAGATTCAATGCCATCCCCATCAAGCTACCAATGAGTTTCTTCACAGAATTGGAAAAAACTGCTTTAAAGTTCATATGGAACCAAAAAAGAGCCCGCATTGCCAAGACAATCCTAAGTCAAAAGGACAAAGCTGGAGGCGTCACGCTACCTGACTTCAAACTATACTACAAGGCTACAGT